>NW_027202929.1:0-129634 GCF_024711535.1 Dipodomys merriami | reverse complement strand
AGAGCAAGGTAAGGGGTGACATTTCCAAAAAGAAATATACTCATACCTGACTTATATGACTATAATCTATGTGTAAATTACCTTTATCATAATATAAAATTTAAAAAAAAAACAGAAATATAGTGCTGGAGGCAAATCTGAAATGGAAGAAGATCAGATTAATATCCAATACCAATTTCAAACCCCATTATCAATTTCTCTTTCAAAAATGGCTCTTCTCATCACTTGTACTTTCCCTAGCTTATGAGATGGGGTGCAAATATTTAAAGGGTGAGGAATGAGTCATACATACAAGAGGAATTTAATAGTACCTGTAAAGAGCAGTACTTGCTAGAACACATGTTGCCTAGAACACATGTTGATACCATGTTTTCTGAAATATACAAACCTAGTTGAGCTTGCATACAAGCTCCACTCTATACAAGCTGTGGATTCAAAGTTAACTAAAGTCTCTGGACCTCAAATTCTTCATAGGTAACAATAGTTATATCACAGGATTATGAGACCTGGATGTCATCAAACATGGTGTGGGTTGTGTTTTAAGTGTGTGTGCAACACTCAAACACTGCTGGGGCGAGTAAAAACTGGCGTGATGTTTACCATATTACTTAACAGTAATACAACACCTACTACAAGCTCACACCTATAATCCTACTTATAAAAGAGGTTGAGGCCTCAGGATCTAGGTTCTTTGTCAGCCTGGACCGGAAACTGGATGAGACTCATCTCCAATGACCTCTAAAAAGGTTGGAGGTGGAGCTTTGGTTCAAATGGTAGAGTGCTAGACTTGAGCATAAATCTCAGGACATTGACCAGGCCCTGAGTTCAAGCCCTAGGGCCAACACACACACACACACACACACACACACACACACACACACACACACACACACACACACACACACACACACACACACACACACAATTTTGTATATTCCTATCACGTCACTTAATACTTTTTCTCTTCCAAGCCCACCAGTTGTTGTTGTTGATGATGATGATGATGACAAGGACTTGCTGTGAAGCTCAGGGTGCTATTAAACTTACAATACCCTTGCGTACTGGGATTACAGGTATGTGTACCATACTTGACTTTACTCAGTAACTCTACTTATAACATTTTTCTGAAAGAAATTTATTCAAATTCATGAAGATACTATGGCTTAAAGTTGTTCACACTAATTTTCAAGTGTACAAAATGTAAATAATATAAGTGGATATAGTACTATGCTACCACATGGTAATTCCAGCCAAAACTCAGGAACCTGACACAAGAGAATAAGGATTTGAGGTAAGCCTTGTCTACAATGTAGGACTTCTTCTATAAAGGAAAAAAAGTATAAATATTAATCTACTAGGAAATATATAATATGTTAAATTTATATAATGGAACAAATAGATCATTGTTAATGAAAATAAAATGGCTTTTACTAGAAATGAGGAATCAAATGTGCTCACTGTGTAGGTGAGTTAGAAAGTTCTTACCAAAAGCTACATACTTTTCTTGTTTTCTATTCTTCCAAAATTGTTTGCTTTCCAGAATCATGCCTTATCTTTCCTTACTGGTTTCTTTAGCTTATTTCATACATGCCCACAGGGTCTTCAACTATCATTTATTTATGTGAAGAGCTTGCAAATATCTCTCTTCAGTCCAAACTCCTGGTATGCACCTCTGTTCCATATATTCAACTACCATAAATACTTGTGAAAGAGTAATCCTGTCTTTCTATTACTGTCTTTCTATTAATGTGTCAGTAAACTTTAGGAAAATAAAGGAATAACATCAATAAATATAACTGATTATTGTAATAGTAATGTTAAACATTACTACAATGCTGATTATTTTCTGAGCAATTTAATATAAAGCTCAAGGAAAGCAACGTTTTTGAGTGCTGATATTGGAGTTTAAACTCAAGACCTTACCTTCTCACTTATGCATTTTCCCTCAAGGGCGGTGTTTTACTCTTGAACCACAGATTCCCTTCCAAATTTATTTGGGGGATTATTTAGAGATAAGAAACTCATGGTCTTTCCTTCTTGGGCTGGATTTAAACCTGGATCTCAGTTCTCTGAGTAGATAGAATTACCAGTGTGTGCTAACAATGTCCAGTTTCAAGGAGAGGGCAAGTTTCTGATTTCAAGCTCCAGTAATAGCACAAAAACAAAAACAAAATTATGACATATAAATATACTGATAAACTAGGAACCCAAACAAACCAAATGTGGGTATCTAGATGGGCGAAAGACTTAATAGCATTATTATCACTATTACCTTTCCTAGCATTTTGAATAACCTGAAATTATGGATTAAAGTCATAGCTTAGTTGGTAAAGTACTAGCTAAAGAGCAACAACATCAAACACCAAGTACAAGTCTCAGTCTCAAACTTTAAATGAAATCTGAAATGATTTTTTCCTTAAATGAAAATTGACCATAGGAAACCCCTGATACCTAAATGTATGGTCAAAGAAGAAAATTGGAAAATGTTCAGGAAGACAGACTTTTAAATCTCAGTGATTACCATATGGACAGTAGATCAGACCATGTGTAACTTCATACTACATGCAGTGGGCTACGTTAAGGACTTAAAAATTGTACACATTTACACTCCTCAAAAAAAAAAAAACAAACACAACTTACCAGGACACTGGGGATTCACATATGTAATTCTAGCTCAGTGCTCTGTTACTTGAGCCACAAACTCCATTTTCAGCATTTTTGGTGTTTAGTTGGAGATAGGAGTCTCACAGGTTTTCCTCCCCTGGCTGGCTTTGAAACAAAATCCTCAGCTCTTTGCCCACTGAGTAGATAGGATTACAAGCTTGAACTGATACTCTTATTTTTCTATTCTATTCTTCTTTTGCTTTTCTATTTAAGAATCATTTCGTTAAGTGGCAAAAAAATCCTGCTTTTGAACACAGCAGAGAAAATCAATGAAAATAGAAGCTGTGTCTGAATAGATCAATAAATGGATATATATTTTAAAAGACGGATCAAAATACAAAATAACAAAACAGAGAAGAAACCAGTTGCCAATAACCAAAACAAATGAGTACTTTATCAGAAATCCTACCGTTATAAAATTTAAAAGTACAGTAATAAACAGCTTCAGATGATTTATTCAAAGATAAAACCTATCAAACCTACTTAAGGAAGAACGAAAAAAAATGGAATCTACACAAATTTTCTCAATTTACATTTAAATGCATTGCAATCTATAAAACTCTAGGTACTGATGAATTTATTATTGATTTTCCTAAAACTTTGAAGAGATCATTTTGATTCTACAAAAATATTTCCTTAGAAAGTGAGGAAATACTATTTGCCCTCTTAAAAGTTTCTCGTAAAAAATATCTGGCTGAATTTTGTCTGGAATTATACTCTATGTACTGAGCAGTTAAGGAGAATTGTTTCAGGACATTGAGTCTTCTAATCATTAAGTACTTGATCGTTCATTTACTTAGTCCTTATTTTTTTGTATAACATTTGAAAGGTTTTATAAAATCCATTAAAGATAAACTTCTGAATTGGAAAACCTTTTGGAGGGAATTTACTCAAAGCAGAATGATATATTTTAGGCATCTCAGTATTTAGAGCTGTGAGTATGAACTCCATGAACAGAATAACTTGTCTTTAAAGAAGTTTTTAATACATAGAGCATAACTAAGAAAAATTGTAGGTGATAGAGTAACTAAGGGAGGCCAGGACGTGGCCAACTGCCTCCATAGGAAGACAAAAGCTTGGGATGTACCCTGAGGGACAACTCTCCTGTCCTGTTCTGTCCTGTCGAGCTACTTGTCATGTATTGGGTACCTGCACAGGGAGGGCTGGAACTGCTCTCACAGCACCATGAACGTGGTTAGCTTGCTGCCATCCAAGGCCAGCAGCAGAAATCAGATGAAGTGGAGCAGGGATTGGATGGAGGGCGGCCCGTGCTTGATGGATGTTGCTTCTGTGCATACATGATGAAGACCACAGACCTGGTTTTGTTTTCCAATAGAGAAACTGCAGCACTGCCTGAGCCACAAGTATGTCCACTTGCCATGGAAGCTGTGGGCCGTGGAGTCCTCCACCAGCATGTTGGCACAGCCCTCACCGTCTGTGGAGTGTAGAAAGTAGTATCAAGATTCCCAGTAGTTCGGCTCTTTCCACAAGGTCAGGGCCCAAAATGGAAGGAGCTAAGGATGGCCCCATTTCCAGGAACCCCAACTGGAACACTTCAGGGCTCTGGAGAAGGGGTCCATCAACTGAACACCCTAGCCAGACATTCCATCCATTTCTGCCATCTACATCCATTTCAGGGACTCCAACACCAGCATGGACAGCTCTGCTGTGCTGTTTTGCTGGCCATGAGGGAAGAACAGCAGTATGCTCCTGAGCACATGAGCTCTTGGGCCTCAGAGGGCTTGCTCTGGGACATGTACCTGAAGAAGATGGTCCAGTACATTTGGTGTGCCCCATACTGGCCGCTTTTCTCCATGCAGCTTAACTTGCATGTGATTGTGGGCTTCATTGTGAGAGCCTTCCTGCTCCACCATCGCTGCTGCCAATGTGGCCCTAGTAGTATAATCTTTAGAAAGACTAGGACAAAGCCTGAGAATATTAATGCAAGAAATTGGGGTACATCAAAAAGAGGGTGGGGAAAGGGTAGACGAATGAAGGGAGGAAGGGGCAGAATGTAGTCAAGCTCATTGGGAGAAAATGAGGGAACAGAAGATGTTGTATGAAAGGAAATGTTCTCATCTGACTTATGCAAATGAAATCCCTCTACACAACCTCTTTAAAATAACTATAATCAGCTGGGCACAGGCCACTCAGGCCTGTAATCTTAGCTACACAGGAAGCTGAGATCTGAGGGTCTCAGTTCAAAGCCAGCCCGGGCAGGAAACTCCATGTCACCCTTATCTCCAATAAACCACTAAAAAACAGGAAGTGGCGCTCTGGCTCAAGTGGTAGAGTGCTCATCTTGAGTGCAACAGCTGAGGGATAATGCCCAATCCCAGAGTTCAAACCCCATGCCTGACAATAAATAAATAAATAAATAAATAAATAAATAATTAAATAAATAAATAAAACTAAATTTGCTAAAAAGGAATTCATTGCCTATACTGCAAAACTAAGAAATATAAGGGAATGGTGGGTCAGAGGGGGGTGTGATTATTGTAGGTGTGGCACAAATCAATATGCACTGTATTCATAAACTGCTTTGTTATATGGCAACTCCTTTGTACAACTACTGAAAGATAATTGACAAATAAAAATAATAATTGAATAGATGTAAAATAAGATACAGGAGAAAGAAATGGTTGATAGATACTTCTGATATAGAACAGGGCTTCCTATTACATTGGGACCCTATAGAAGAACTCTACTGTTTTTGTAATATTTCAGAATAAGATGAGATTCATAAAGCATAGTTCATTATGATTTTTCAAAAATAATTTAAGTAGTTGTTAATAACCCAACAATACTAAATTCCTATATTATCTACATGAACAAATGTAATTTATTATCATGGTTTGAAAGAAAAATCTATGGAAACACTTTTATTTTTGGTAAGACATGAAGCTTGACCTCTGGGCCTGGGCAGTACCCCTCAGCTCTTCAGCTCAAGGCAAGCACCTTACCACTTGAGCCACATAGCCATTTCTGGTTTTCTGGTGGTTATTTAGAAATAAGAGTCTCATGCACTTGCCTGCCCAGGCTGGCTTTGAAGCGCAATCTTCTGATCTCAGCACCTTGACTAGCTAGGATTACAGGTGAGGGCCACCGATGCCTGGCTAAAATTCTTAATTCCAATTAATAAGCAAAAACCCAGAACTTGAGGCTTTGCTTAAAAGGGGGAGTGCAGGTAGAAAGTGTAAAGCAAATACTAGCAGAGAGGCAAGCAGAGAAAGAGAGAGAAAGAGAGGGAAGGAGAGAAAAAGCGAGAGTAAGAGAGAGGGAGGGAGAGAGAGAGAAAAATGTAAAAACAAGAAGCAACCATGGGGGGAGACAGGCAAAAGAGTGTAATGAAAGTGAATATTATGAAAATAAGTAGTATGAAAATAGGAAAATATAATGGAGTCCATTATTTTGTACAATAATAAGACAATATATCTAAAAGAAATTATTTAGACAGTGATGAGGACATATTAGCTGGTGGGGAAGATATTATTTACATTCACTTAGGCCCCAAACACAATCTCTGAAGATGCTCCTGTTCTATCCGGGCCAATGAAGTGGCCACTGCCAGTTTTTGCAGCAAAAAAAGAAAAATGTCATTCTGAGAACCAATGAGAGATAATGGCCAGACATCTGTGGCTCAAGCTTGTAATCCTAATTACTCAGGAGCCTGAGATGTGAGGATCCAACTCAGGACAAGCAGGGAAGTCCCTGAGACACTAATCTCAAGTTAAACACTAAAAATAGGAAATGGAACTATGGTTCAAGTACAAAGGCTCCAGGACAGCACTCAGGCTCTGATTTCACCCTCAGGTCCAGAAAATACATACATATACACAGAGATACACAGACACACAGAAGCACAGACACACACACACACACACACACACACACACACACACACACACACACACACACACACACAAGTTAACTATGTATTAGAAAACTCAGTCATATGTCAACATTTAATGCTCACAAATGTTAACTCCCACTGATTTTCACATTCTCTTAAAAGGGACTATTTACTTGGCAGATGGTCCTGCATTTTATAAAAAAAAAAATTATAGTCATACTTCTTTGGCAGTCACTATCACAAATTTGAATGGCAGGAGAGGGGAGGGAATGGGAAACTGTGTAGCCACTTTCCTTGTGCTCCACTGATACTCTTATGCTTCACTACTGGAAAGACATTAGCAGGAATGACATGTGTCTAAAATAATTTAAAACCATTGAAATGGCCACTGATCATGTATAGACTGATTAAGTACAAAGTGACATATAGAGTGAAAACCACAGGTTGCTCTATCAAGTGAAAAGCAACCTATATATGATATAATTGGTAACATTTGATGTATGTATTTTATACTTATGGACATAGAAGTTTGTACATGCATGGGAAAGGTTCTAGCAATATATATCTGACAATGGAATTCTTTTGGGAACGGAATATATGGTTGTGCAGATGGAGTGGGGAGAAAATCTTAACTCCTAGATTAGAATTATGACATTTATATACAACCAAATCTATTTCTCTCAAAATTAAAAAAGATGTACTAGCATATGAAATAAGAAAAATAGCACATAAATCTGTAGTAATTTTTTCTCACTTTTTGATTAGCACACATTCTTCCAAGGATTTGATTTGTATCTTTATGAGACTCATTTCCTCCATCACTCTCACACATCTACAGACTTTTCTCAAATCAATGTCAACATGCTTTGTTGGTCATTTTTTACATGCATTAAAAAACTACCTATTTTGAACATGTTTTCCCACCTTTGCCCTCTCTGTCCTTCTCACTTCCATTAAAACACACATATAATAGTTGTTTAGCATTCCTATATCTCATTTTAATTAAATTGCATAACAATAGTATTTAAGAAATTTCACCATAAAATTTTACAAACTTATATTGAGTATTTTTAATCATACTGATGGCCTGACTCTCCCTTTCCCCATCTAGCTTCCTTTTCAATATTCAACGGATTTCGGTGAGATTCCTTTGTCATCATTGCCATGCACAGATGCCAAATAACATTTATTTATCCTTCCCTAATCCTACTAATTCCCTCAAAAATTCCCAAACATATAGACATATTCTATAAATGTATTTATATATGATTCTCTGTGTGTTTACATGTTTATCTTTTAGATTGTGTATTTACATATTACAGAAAACATGTGACCTTTATCTTTCTTAACCTGGCTTACTTCACTCAGCATGATAGTCTCCATTTCTATTTCCCTGCATATAAAAACATTTCACTCATCTTAATGCATGGTGTGAAGTAGAAGGGAAAGGCCTGGCTGGGCATACACAATGGAAATCTGGTATCATGTAGTTAACATTTAATGCCAAGTGGCCAGAAAGATACTCGTTTTAGTGAAGATGGAAGGAAGTGAGAAACCAACGGAGCCTCCAGTATGTCCAAATGTGCCTAGAGACCTCTTCACCTGGACAAAGAAGCTGGGGTGATAAGGGAAGAAATAACCAAAAAGTTTGAGCAGGGAAAGGTGATAAGATAATTGGGAGCCACATGCCACAGCAAAGCCAGCTAACATGAAGAATGGAGCTGACACAAACTAGGCAAAGTTTAGGCCACTGGGGTCTTTGACAAAGCCATTGAAGGCTATCAGATAATTATTGATTGAATATAAGATAGTGATAGAATACAAATATAGAGAGTGTAAAATAATTATTGTATTTCAGTTTCCTTGGGTACTATTGTTATATACTTTGTTTACTAAGAAATTATCATAACATTGAAAAAAGAAGCTAAAATGGAAACTGGTAAGTCAACTGGCTGTGAAAATCAGGATTTCAAACATATGTTTGACTTCTAAAATCCCATACAAGTGTAACAGTCTTACAAGGGAACATGGGAAGCAGATTCTGCTTTTGTGTGTATAGAAAGCACTTCTTGAAGCCCACCAAGCTTGTCACACCAAAGACTGGGTTCTCAAAGCCCATGAGGAGATATTGTCACTAGAATCTTCTACATAGGAGGCTCAATGCAAATTGTTTATTTTTGTATTGATCTTTTGCTAACTGACCTTATAAAGGAAAAGTAAAGCCTAATTCTGTTACAAAGATAAAGATCTCCCAGCCAAGAGAAGCCAGGCTCATATTCTTTCTGGCTGCCTGGTGATTAGTCCATTGGTTGTACTTTTGTCCTTCTGATATAACACTTCTGTGAGGTGTTACCCTGCTTTGAGAAGGCAAATCCTTATTAGAGGCATGATTAACTTTTGAGGACAAGGATACATTGGTTAACCTTTTCTTCAGTGGTATTTTAAAGACACAATGAGAATATTATGGTTCAAGACCATTCAAGGAAATATTTTTTAACCAAGAAACCTATCTCAATCAGTATTTGCTAGATGTAGTGGCATACATCTGTCATTCCAGTATGTATGGGAGGCATAACTAGCAGGGCTACAGTCAACAGCCCAAGAAAACCTACAAGAACCTACTTAAAATTAAGTAATATTAAAAGGTCTGTCAGTTTCATGCTTCCCTAACAAGTGTAATTTCATATGTGGCAAACCTAGGTACACTCTTCCACAGTGAATTTATAGAATGACCCAGGCTCAGGTGTGTTCTGAATTTCCACATCTTACTTTCTCAGTAGCCCCACCCATTCCAGCACACACATGGGGCTGGGATGGGCAGCTTCCTCTGTTGCTGGTAGGGTTGATGCTTTATGCAAGCAATAAATTAGTAAACATACAAACTCCCAAAGAGTATTCTGTTTTCTTTTCCACTCTGCTTCCATCCATCCAGTTCTCTGCTGCTCTGCCTCTCCAAGGTTCATAAAATGCTTGTCCCTCCTCCTGGACATTCTCACATTTGATATACCTGGAAAATACCTGTTCTACTTCCACAACCCTCACAGGATTCTACCTGTATAAGTTCTTTCCTGCATCACTGTACTCCAAGCCCATGATAATAATTCATACTACTCTTTACCTTTGTCCTTCCCAACAGTCTTCTTGGCCTGCTCTGGAATGTTGTGTAATTAGGTACTATGCATACCACTACCCTTTTACATTCTTCAGTTACCTAGAGCAAGATATGCTTTCTAAAGATATCTTCCAATATAGAACAATACTTTGTAAACACTGGCCATGGTATCAAACTAAAGGCAGTTGAGTAGAAGTGTGTACTAATCACATAACATTCCTGCTATGAGTGATGCTACACATTTGTTATCCTACCATTCAAGAAGTTGATCCGGAACATCATGGGTTCAAGATCAGCCTGGGCTACAATAGGTCTCAAAAATAAAAGGACAATCCTGCTTTAGTAAAGGAATTATTTTGAGGAACAACACATCTAAATGAAAATCTAAAAGGACAAACAAGGTAACACATAGCACCCTATCAATGCTCCACAGTTTACTCACCACCCACCATGAGAGATTTCCACCAGCCAGGAATAAATCTTTCAGCACAGCACAAAACAGAAACCAAAACACCCCCAGAATAATTCTTGAAACCAATTTTCCCTTTAAAAAAGTTCTGAAAAACAGGATGAGGGCTGGGAAGGTGGCTCAGTGGTAGAGCGCTTGCCTTGCATGCCTGAGGCCCTGGGTTCGATTCCTCAGCACCACATAAGCAAAACGAAATAAGCCGGAAGTGGCGCTGTGGCTCAGGTGGTAGAGCGCTAGCCTTGAGCTGAAGAGCTGAGGGACAGTGCCCAGGCCCAGAGTTCAGGCTCCACAACCGGACCCAAAAAAAAAAAAAAAAAAGAAAAAAGAAAAAGAAAAACAGGATGAACAACTTTTAGGCCCAGTACTAACAATAAAAAGGAGAAAATGAAATATATAAAATTTTAAAAATTACAATTAGTGTAGTGGCACACCCCTGTAAAATAGTTACTTGGAAACCAGAGTTCAGGATTGTATAGGGAACAATTATCAAGATCCCCGTCTCGGCTGAAAATGTAGCTTAGTGGTAGAATGATTGCCTAGGATGCATGAAGCCCTGGGTTTGATTCCTCAGTATCACACAAACAGAAAAAGAGTCTCAAGTGGTACAGCTCTAACCTTGAGCAAAAGAAACTAAGGGACAGTGCTCAACCCTGACTTCAAGCCCCACAGCTGGGAAAAAAGATCCCATTCTCAATCAATAAGTGCTTCCAGGTATGTATGAGAGGCATTCTAACACTGCGTTCTAACACAACCTAGGGAATGCATGATATTCATTCAAAAGTAACTGTTATAAACAGGGCTAGCTGTCTAACACTTGTCTAACAAGTGCAAGGAAATGAGTTTAATCTAGGTACACACGTGCTTGGGTACACACATAGAATCCTATACAAAGATATTCGGATAATTGAATAATAGCATATGCACAGCAGTGGGTGAGTGAGGAACTCCACACCTTCTAGTAGATATGTGGACTGATCATAAAAACAAAAATATGTATATTTTCTCTTGATGTGCATATTATAAAATTATATACATGCTCATATGTGTCTATAAGTTGAATACATTAAGCAGCTATATGACTCTGTATGTTACATAAGCACTGAATAAAGAAAGAAAAGGTCCAGGGTTACCTCAGAAAAATTGCTGAGATATGCCTCTGCTCTCAATATTTTTTCTGGTTAATTGGAGACAATCTTACAGACTTTTCTGCTTTAGGGAGCTTCAAACTACAATCTTCCAGGTCTCAATCTCCTAAGTAGCTAGAGTTACAGGCATACCAGATTAGAGATAAAGCTCAAGTGGGGAGCATCAACCTTGAAAGAAAAAGTTAAGGAAGTGAATAAGGGCTTGAATTCAGGCGCTAGTACTAGGGTATGTGAGCACACATATGCATACACATACACACTCACAGATTAACAAGAATGAAACTCTGGTGAACCAGCTATATTTGTATACTTTAAATTACCTGTAGATTGTGGTTTAATAATCTAATAATACAGAAATGATTCCTCAAGCTTCCTCCTCTTTATCACATTAGGTGTCTTAATTAACTTATCAGGGTTTTTCCTTTTCTTTTTTCTCTTGTGTGTGTGTGTGTGTGTGTGTGTGTGTGTGTGTGTGTGTGTGTGTGTGTGTGTTATACACACACTCTGGTGTATGTATAACAATACTGAGACTTGAACTCAGTGAATTGGCATGATGCTATTGCTTCTTCTCTCAAAGCTGTTCCTCTACCCCTTGAGGCACAGAACCACTTCCATCTCTTTTGGGGAGAGAAGTGTCCCACGCATTTTCTAGGCCAAGTGGGGCTCAATCAGAGGTCTTTATATCTCAGCATCATGAGTATATTTTTTTCTTATGTGCTAAAATCATCGGGTAATAGTCATACTTAAAATTTAAAAAAAAACCCTCTGGGACAGCAGTCAGGGCTTGATTAATGCCCTAGGACCAACACAAAAAATAAATGCAGTTTCTTGTGATTATTTCAGTTTACTTATTGCTACCTCTAGGATTATCATCTATGTCAAGGGTATCTGGAATGTGACTCCCTCCATAGATAAGGGATCACTCTAATTCATTCAATCAATCAGTCAAAAGTAACTGTAAATCCTCCATATATTACCTGTGTAATATCAATTAAAATAGTTAGTAACCAATAAATTATAAAAAGGGTAGACAAAAAGTCCATTAACATCCAAGATTTAATTCATGCTATGACATTTTAGACCTCACTCAGGAGTTCTTTTAAAAACATATTTCTATCACTATTAGTATTCTATCCACTGTGAAACTGAGGAACTGAAACCATACACTACCTAACTTAAAGGCCTACACCAAGAAACAATTAGATAGCAGACATTGATACAAGGAAGCTGTACATTGCATATTCTCATCAGTCAATTAATACTAAAAACAATGGACACAGGCCAACCTGAGCTGAAGCTGAATATTTTGTCTCAAAAACAAAAAGTGAGGGCTGAGAATGTGTCTTAGTGGCAGAGTGCTTGCCTAGCAGCCAGGAAGCCCTGAGTTTGATTCCTCAGTAAGATATAAATAGCAAAAGCTAGAAGTGTTAGAGTGCTAGCCTTAAGCAAACAACGCTCAGAACAATGCCCAAAGCCTGAATTCAAGCCCTAGGATTGGATAAAAATGGTTAAGACAGGAAGCAGAGAGAAGAGGAATGGAATTTTTTGTCTGAGCCTACATTTTCCTAGCCTTCATGCACTTTCAACTTGTGATTTATGTTTTCATTCTATTCAGTAGTCAACTAACTAGCTTCAACTGCGTATCTGAATCTTGGGTTATTCAGAGTTAGGAATCTTAATTTTGGTGCTGGGGATTTTGCTAAATGGAAGAGCACTTGCTGGCAAGTGCCAGGCCCTGGGTTTTGTTCTCAGATTTGAAAAAAAAAACTATTTAATCTTATTTAGTTTATGACTTACTTCACAGAAGAAATAAATGTATTCACTCATTCATGGATGCACATATTGATACATTTTCGGGCTCATTTGAGAAAATTTACTATGAAGAAGCATAACAGAAGTCACATACTGATGGTTCATGCTTGTAATCCAAGCCACTCAGGAGGCTGAGATTTGAGGATCATGGTTTGCAGCCAGTTGGTGCAAAACCATCTATAAGTCTCTTATTCCAACCAGTAAAAGACTAACCAGCAAAAAAACTATAGCAGTGTCTCAAGCAGTAGAATGTTAGCCAAGAGCTATAAAGCTACAGGGCAGCACCCAGTCACTGAGTTCATGTCCCAGCAGAACTGGCAGAAAAAAAAAATGAACTCAAATTCAAAACAGCTTTATTAGGTTCAAAATAGTTCATAATCATTGAGAATAATTTGCTATTTGGGGCCAAACAAAACAATCATTTTTCTACTAATGACACAGAATAAAACACTCCTTAATTAGTTCTAAATCATGTAGGATTTCACTATGTGGAACTGTACCTTTTCTAATGATAGCAGAAAACTGTATGTATTATATCCCAGGACTGTAAAACATATAAAATTAGATTTGTGCTCCATGGACAAAGTTTCATGATTCATAAAAGAGTATCTTCACAGTACTTAAGGTTTTTATATACTCTACACTGATCCTTTTTCCATACTGTATTATTATTGAGCACAACATAATTGTTAGTAAGCCTTGCCTTTACATTGGAAAATTCCCAATGCTGAACTTTCTAAACTTTCCTTTCTTTTATAAAGCAAATAAAACTATGATGGTATGTGAATATCATCAGTAGAAAAGTAAGTGAATGCCACCTCTACAATGCTCTGGACCTGCTGCAGTTCTGTGTTCTTTCAGGCATCCTTTCAGGCTGATTGATCTTCTCCTTAGTGCCCAGGTTAGGGTGCCCAGTAACTTCCCTCCAGTCTCCAAGGTTAGCTCGTGGTTGTTTCTTCATTGCAGAAAATAGATTTCTGTATTCTACAAAAAAATAAATGTGATTGGGTCAAGCCTCTACTGTCATAAAGATTTTATTGTACATTAGTCCATATTTCCTCAGAGAATTCCTTAAATATTCAATTAATGGGAGGAAGGGGCTTGGAGGGAGGGAGGGAAAAGAAGGCACTATACAAAAGGAAATGTATTCATTATCTGACTCATGTAATTTAATCCCTCTGTACATTCTCTTTATAATACCAATGTAGACATGGCCACATATTCACCTAACAAAACTAATATGTTACACATATTGAGAAGACAGTATACTCCCAAATAAAGTGTACTTAAATCATTTGCAAAGCCACTCCGGCCTCTTTGCCTCTGCCACTCCTGGTCCTTTTGTCCAAGATGGGGTGCCAAAGGCACTGCCTCCTGGGCTCCAAGACCGCTGCTATGAGGGTCTGTGGGCCACAGGTCAGCATCTCCAACACCAAATTTGCAAAATGGGGCGGGTCAGCGCAGCTTGTTATGGTCCACAATTCTGCTGCAGTGTGAAAAGGAGGAGGGCTGTACATGAGGCCTCTGGTTCCAAGCACCCTGCTAAGGCTAGAATCCTTGGAAAGCCATACAGCAGCAGGGGGCAGCCACCAGGCTGTGAACCTCCAAGCTGGCAGTGGAGACCAGACAGCAAGGCCTCAGGGACCTGGGCACCTTGGCTCATCGCACCACGCCTTGCCCAGTGCCTCGACCTTGCAGCTACTGCCTGAGGTCTGGTCTTTGGGCCCTGCCCAGCAGCTGGGAGTACCAGATGCTACTCAGCAGCCTGAGCCCCCCGCTGCCAGCTGAGCACCCAAGGACTGGATTCTCCACCAGGTCAAGCGCCTCAGGGAGACAGTCAGTGGCTGTACACATGCCGACCTCATCTGGATGGCCTGTGTGAATTTCTGGCTGCCTGCAGGATGAGCAACAGGCCTGGCAGAAAATCCCGGACTGCCAGCGGCTGCCCTAAGCCCCTTCGCTCAAGGTGGAGCCCATGCACCTGCGCTTCAGGGACAATGGAGACGATGGCAGGCAAGGAGATGCAGCAGCAGCACCACTGCTACCTCCATGCAGCCGACAGAGCCCCCAGGGCTGCCCGTGACATCAACCCCCTGGGCTGTCTGCTCCTGAACTGAGGCTGCCCATACAAGCAGTGCTCACTTTCCTCTATGTATGCCCTGCCCCTGCCCAATCCCCAGGTGTCACTGCCTCCTCTGCCACCTTTGCCCTGGACACTCAGCTGCCATAAGGGCCCCTCATAGAGTTCATAGTGGTTGAGGACGCTTTTGCAGGACAGCCCCCAGGAAAGAGTGATAGGAGACTTGAGTCTGTGGAAAAAGGTATTCCGCACATATTTTGATAGAATATGAAATCAGATGAAAACAAAAATTATCAAATTTTAAAAAAGAAATTAACCAGGCATCAATGGCTCACAGCTTTTATCCAAGCTCCTCAGAAGACTGAGAGCTGAGGATCAAGAGTGGAAGCCAGCTTGGGTAGGAAAGTCCCTGAGATTCTTATCTCCAATTATCTACAAACAACAGCAGCAGCAGCAGCAGCAGCAGCAGCAGCAGCAGCAGCAGCAGCAGCAGCAGCAAAACCCCACAAGTAAAGCTGTGGCTCAAAATGAAAAAGTGTTAGCCCTGGGCATGAAGCTCCAGGACAATGCCCAGGCCCAGAATTCAAGCTTGATGATCCCCCTTCCCCAACAACAACTACAACAACAATAACAAAAATAAAAATTAAAAAAAATATTCCAGTGACATCCTCTAGACCAACTATATGTTAAACATCTTGCATAGTATCCACATGCTCACTAGGAGTGTGCTGTAATATTCTAGGACAGGGTCAACAAACATGTTTTGTAAAGAGTGGGCCATATGGTCTTCAATAATAACTACTCAACTTTGCCTTGCATCATGAGAACATACAAAAGTTGGATGAGGCTATGTTCAAATACAACTTTATTTATAAAACTGGGAGGGTCTCACGTTTGATTACAATATTCGGATTCTTGATTTTAGGTTACAAACACCAGTCCATAGCCAAGATCCAGAATATTCCAGTAGTTTGTTTCATTTATTTATATTAATTACAGAAGATGTAATAATGTAATTTTAAAAAAGAAAGCACTCAATTGCAATACAATATGTTATATTTGATCACCTGAACTGAAAAACTCATCTACTTACAATAGTCAATTGCTAGATTTTTCAGATTTACTAAAAGTAATTTGTAAAGATCTTAAGGTAAACAAAAAAATCTAGGAAACGTTACTCTGACATATTATGAAATATATCCCTAACTCGGTTCTACTTTTCAATAACTTAGAGCAAATTGGGGAATCCATCCAAGAGAGCGAAATTCTGAAGAAAGACTTGTCTTCTACACACTGCACTGCAGCTCCTGGATAAGAAACCAGGGATCACCAAATATCCACACTGCTTTTCACACTGTAATTCCCTCTCAACAGACTACCAGCACATAGAAGAATTTTCACCAGAACCTGAGTGCCTCACTTCTTCTGTGTATTTATATGCACTATTCTAAGGCTTGAAGTCAAAACCTTGGTTCTGTCCCAGAGCTTTTCACTGTAGGCTAGCCCTATACCTCTTCCAGCTTTCTTTGGCAGTGAATTGGAGATGAGAGTCTCACAGACTTTCCTGCCCAGGCTGACTTTGAACTGAGATCCTCAGATCTCAGCTTGCAATTAAAGGTATAATTAAAGGCATGAGCAACCAGTGCCCAATAAACTGCCCTACTTTTCTTGATTGTTTTTATTTTGTTTGAGATCAGGACTTGAATTAAATATTTGACACGTTTCCTCACTAGGTATCACTCTGCCACTTGAGCCATATATCCAGCAATCATTATTTTGAATAGCTGGAAATCATCAAATTTTCTTAATATGGTCTGTACAATTACTGTTGTTCTAAAACTCATCCTAATCAAAAAAGTCTTATTTATGGACCCTAGAGATCATCTGAACAAATTCTCATAATATTGCTTGTAATTGCTTATCACTTTAGGAACATGATTTTTTAAATTATTGTTTTACATAGCAGAGTTGTCATTAAACAAAGCAGTTTATGAATACAATATGCCTTGATCAATGCCACCACTTTCAACATTCTCATTAATCCCTCCCCTTCACAAACCTTCCCACACTCTTCTCAATTAATGGTAGGATATTTACTGGAATCCTCTCTACATTTTCCCCTTTTCCTCCTCTTCATTCTCCAACCTTTCCTCCCTTCACCCTACTTTTGACTACCTATGAACCTATGATCCAGCAACTCTACTCCTGGGGATTTACCCAAAAGATTACAAACCAGGATATAATAAAGCTTTCAGCACAACCATGCTTAGTGAATCAGCCCAAATGCCCCTCAAGAGAGAAATTAATCAAGAAAATGATGAATATTGACCATTTGTAACTCTCATATCTCATTTTTTCTGCTGGTATCCCATTGACATTGTATAGTCTCTGTACTGCAGTGAGCAACACGTAGAAACTGAGGTAAAAGATTTTCAGTGTTATCTGTTAGCCATGGATTCCTTGATGTGAGTTCTCTGCTCACTCTCGTTGTCTGTTCATGCCTTTGAGTGCTAATAAAAATCACATGCATTTTTCTTCCTTTTCAATTCTTTCAAAGCCTAAAAAACTTTGTCTCTTTTGAGTAACTAATTTTAAAGAGAATATCACCATCTGCCACCTCTCCGTGGCCTTGAAATTAAATGTTCAAATGGGACAATGGCTTTTTGGTGGGAGAGGGGAATTTTGTATTCAGAGGGTTTTGTATTCAGAAGATCTGTGCTTGCTAGACAGGACTTAGGTAGTACAACAGCTAGCAGTCAACTCCTTTTGACATACTTCTAGACATTTTGTTTATTTGAGGTCTTGAGCTTTTTGCCCAGGGCTGATCCTAGATTGATTGAGACCTGGCTACCTATGCCTGCCACATAAGTAGCTAGGATTACACATGTGAACCATTATGGCCAGCTCATTTTTTTGAGATGGGTGTCTTAGCAGTTTTTTCTCTGGCCTGGCCTCAGACCATGATCCTGTTTTATTTCTGCTTCCCAATCAGGTGGTATTACTATACTTAATGCACTTGACACCTTCGTAACTAAAATTTCTTCTAAAATTCCAAGCAGGATGTAAGATTTTTCATACTCATTATATGTAACCATGAAGAATACTAAATAAGACATAATAAAGGGGTTATAATTTAGATTATTTTAGTCACAGTGATAAAAATATCTGAACACTTTTTAAAATTTTTTGGAAAGTAGTATCTTGTAGGACCAAATAATGCATCTAACTGTGTTCTCAAGCATCTTTTATTTAATAGGATTCCATCTACTTGGTGCCATTGGTGGTTCATCACTCCCAGGTGTTCTACAACCTCTATTCTCTCATAGAATTTGCTTTCAATATCATCTGTGAAGGTGTTCAGCTAAAGCAACAACTGGCTATCAAAGCCCACTGATTGCTATCCATTCGTTGTAGTGCATCTCCATTCAAAAACTCCTAAAACGCATGCCCAAGGAGCACAAACACCTACATCCTGAATGGAAAACTGTCCCATTGAGTGGATTTCCCCCTAGCAGATGCAATGCTTACAACATTAATCACTGTGAGCAGCATTTTTCTACCTTTTCCATGTCCCATAAGGATGCTGTTTGGAGTGGAGATTCTGGCCATTACACATTTGTGAAAAGGAGGACATATGTCAAACAGACTGAAAAGTTTGACGGTGTACAAAAATAGATGGATGCTACAAGTCATTGGAACAAATATCAGGACCCCTCTCTGGCCAGGAGTTCCTCTGAGAGTCAGTTGGGAGAGCTTTGCAAGTTTCTAAACTACCCTGAGAGCTCATGGAAACAATATCCTGGGAAACAGAAATGATGTACTCCAGACAGACTCTTTATGCCCTTAAGGAGTGTCACAAATATACAGAGCTTCTCTGTTCCTTGGAGCACTGTCAAGACCCTAGGGAAGCTTGGATAACTCCAACTTCTATACGAATGTGAAAACTGCACAAGGCCAACCTTCTTTTTTTGTGCTTAGTAATTGTACTCTTTTATCCAGGAAAGACCTGGCATTTCCTATGCAGACATCTGAGGGGAGCATAAACAAGTGTTAGGTGTTTTGTTACTAAAGCTTGCATAGATTTTTTTGGGGGGGTCCGGTCATGGGGCCTGAACTCTGGGCCTGGGCGCTGTCCCTCAGCTGTTCAGCTCAAGGCTAGCACTCTACTACTTGAGCCACAGTGCCACTTCTGGCTTTTATTTTTTGCTTATGTGGTGCGGAGGAATCGAACTCAGGGCCTCATGCATGCAAGGCAAGCGTTCTACCACTGAGCCACCTTCCCAGCCCTAGATAAGTTTTTTTAATGTGTTGATTCTGGGGTTTGAACTCAGGGCCTCAGCATTGAGTTTCTTTTTCTCCAAGGCTACTACTAAAATTGGAGCACAAATCTCTTGAAATTTCCTGCCAAACAAACTCCATAACTAAGATCTCAAAGACAGGTAGAAATGCAAGCATGAGTCACTTAAGTATTATATCATGTACTCAAGTTAGAATGTGACAGGGAATAACAAAAATATCTATTGATACTATTATCTTTGATGATGAAGCCATTCTCCTTCTCCTTTTCCTCAAAGCCTGAGAGGTCATTTAAAGTAATAACATGGCTCCTTTATCTTCAGCATTTCTAAGGGTAAGTACACTGCCCACAAACAACTAGGTTCATATTCAATTATATACACACAAAATGAAATATCATGGAAAAGCAACACATATCTATTTGCAAAAAGCTAAAATGACTTCTTCCTTGTTCTCTTACTCAAAAGATCATTTGCCATGAAATAGATTGTCCTTGAAAAAATCGTGTTAAGTATGTCAGGGTTAGAGAGACAAAGACATATGTCTTCTCTCTGTGGAAGTTAGATCTAAATTATAAACATTCATGAAAAAACATATTCAGGGTCCTAGGCATACATACAAGCTGAATAAATTCTGGTATATTCATGGAAGATTGAAAGAGTGTAACTCCTTTAAACAACTCAGAGTTTAACAAACTGAATACCAGGAGGCTGAAACATGTGTTCCATATGTGGAGAGTGGGAGGAGGTCAAGGGGTAGAGGATGGTGATTGGAGGGAGAGAAGGTGGGTAACCAAACACAGTCCTAATAGTCAATGTATATGCGTGAATATAAAACCAGGTAACTTGAGAACATAGAGATGGGGTTGGGAGATATGTGGGAGAAGGATGAATGCAATGACATTGATCAAGATGCATTGTATTCAAAAAGTGACATGCTGTCAGTAAAAGTCCTTTGTAAAAGCAATTAAATAAGAAAGTCATATAAAAAGTAAGTCACACCCCATGTCTACTGGCTCAATTTGCCTCCTCCAAGTGATCTGTGAAAAAAGCTCAGCTGCTTTCAGATAATTACCTCAAGTTTCTTCAGGAGGAATTTCATTTGCACTGCGGAACTCAGAGAGTGCTCAGGCCACATCTCTGTGATTTCACCTTCCAAGTCATTCATCCAGGTCATCATTTCTGTGACTCTCCACATGATGGAAATTTCTCCATCGGAAGCCACAACAACAGAATGATTTCCCCTTAATTTCTGCAGTTGACAAGTCAGGATATCACAAAAGAATTCTCATTTGATAAAAGGTCTTGCTACCATAATTATGCAGGTTACCCACAAACCCAACACAACATTTAACCTTAAAATACATGACCCGCCCTTCCCACACCCAGTAATGATATAAAACTTTTACATAATGTAGCACAGTACCAGATACTATGAGAAAAATGTAAATCTTATTTTGCCCTTAAGAAAGATCTCATTAGAGGTCAGTGAAGTAACTAAGACCTAGATTAAGTGGTGCCACAGAAAAATAGTGTCAATAAAAATTGTTGAATTGGAAAAAAATATTTTAGAATATTTGTGGGCTAACAATCAAATGCTGATTCAAATACCAAGATCTCCCTGTATCAGTTGAAGCACTGGTGGGCTTTGGAGAAAGCATCCCTAACATCAAACCCAGACCTTCCAACTACACAGGCTACAGCAGAAAGGGAGTCAGGGCAGAATCCTAGCCATAGCCTTCCTTTTCTTAGATTCTCTATAGCACATGCTCAGGCTAATTTGGCACCATGAATATGTGTTCTTGCACACTGTGTACACACATAAACACAAATCCTCCCACATAATTAGGATCTCATGAGAATTTAGATGGGAGCCCACTTATCTCAAATATGGACATGAGATAATGACCTATGAACTTGGTTAGACACTGACCAGGAAGATGGAAATCTGGAGGTGAAGCTGAAGAATCCCTTGAACAAGACCTCTTTGTAGCAGGTGAAGTGTATTTGAGGAGGGTGGCACAATCCCCAGATTCAAACCCATAACCAAGTCTATAGAGGCCAGGAAGGGACATGGGACAAACACCAAGCCCTAGCCGTCCTTCTCTTAGTCCCACTGTAACACATTATCAGGTAAATCTGGCAACAGGTAAATGAGAACCTGTGTGCGTGTGTGTGCGTGCATGCGTACGCATACACACACACACACACACACACACACACACACACACACACAAACTTCACGCATGATTCTGTACACTCTGGAGGATAGAGCACCCCTTACCTCAAAACAGGGGCTTCCTGAGGGTAGCACATCACTACAGTCAGTGTATGAAAAGTTTGGTGAAGGCAGTAGACTCAATGGCTCCAACCCCATCGCCACTCTCAGTTGACACACTGGACGCAAGCAATCCCCAGTTATGCCTGAGAAGAAAGCCCAGGTTGTCAAACAGCCCCCACCTTCCTTCTCAAGTGGACTCTTAAGCATACATTCATTCCTATCTGAAGCTACATGTGTACAACTGTGTAACCCTTCATCGTGCCTCAGCAACCACACCAGGGGAAGGGCCATCTTACCTCAAAATGGGGCCTCAAGGCACTTGGGCACATGTGTTCCAGCAAGATGGAGATCTGAAGAGGTCTTTGGACACTAGGTCCCTCCAGCAGTTGAGAGACCACTTGGGGGTGGGTGGCAGTGTTAATGGCTCCAGTACTACAACCACCAGTGAATGTGCGAGCCCTGCACTACAGGTTTTAGTAAGGTGGACTCTAATCCCCAGCCTTCCTTCTCTGGTGACTGCCACAGCCTATGTCCAGACCAACCTTGTACCACATGCATGTGCATGTGCGTGTGTATACTTAAGTGTGCATTTCATGGACATCCTTTCACCCACGCATGTTGAGAGAACAGAGGCTTGGAGAACAGGGTTGAGGGACTGAGGGCAGTGGGAGGAGAGTGGGCAAGGTGGCAGGGGAGCTGGGGAGGCTGTGGAAGGTGGGGGTGGGGAAATAGGAAGGACCGGGTAGAAGGGACAGGTCCACTAAACCCACTTAACTCAAAATAGGGTCTTCCCAGGATGGATCCCACAGGGAACCGGAGCTGAGGGATGAGGGAAGATACTCACCTAAATCTTTGTTTTCCAAGAATGATAAGTGCAGTACTGACATTAGACAAAAAAGCCTAAGCCAGGAGGTGAAGTGGGGAAGACTTACTCTAGGCCTTCCTTCTCTGGCAGCTCTCACAGACCTTGTTCAAGAAATTTGGCACCACTTCCAAGCATGCTATGGGAATGCCTTGTGCATGAGCAGATGTCCACACATGCCCGCATGCATGCATCTGTTCCCATGGGAAGATGAGTAGAACTGGGAGAAGGGAGGGGAAGAGGAGCTTGGATGAGGGATGGAGATGAAAGTTGGGATAAGGTGTGGTGCCAAAGTGGGAGGTAAGGTTGGGGTCAGAAGTGAGGGTGAGGGTTGGGCTGGAAGGGGACTGAGGAGTGGAGCTAGAAGTAGTAGTAAGTTTGAGGCCCGATGTGGGGTGAGAGGTGGATCTAAGAGTGAGGGTGAGGGATGAAGCCAGAAATGAATGTGAGGAATGGAAGCAGAAGTGTGGATGAGGTGTGGGACCTAAGTTGGATGTGTGAGTGGGACCAGAATTGGTGTTGAGGTTGGGGCTAGAAGTAGGATGAAGGGTGCATCAGAGCATGGTTGTGAGGGGTGAGGTTGGAAGTGTGGGTAGGTTGATAACAGAAGTAGGATGAAGGGTGGATCCGATATAGTGATGGATGAGGTCAGAAATGGGGGGTGAATAGTGGAGTCGTAAGTGGGGTGTGGGTGGATACAATACTGGGAATGAGGGGTGAAGCTGTAAGTGAGGGTTGGGGTTACAGTGGGGGTGAGGAAGTGAGGTGAGTGGTGGATCCAAGAGTGGGGTGAGGGTTGGAGCTGAAAGTAGGGGTAAGGATCTGGCCCAGAAAAGGCGGTGAGGATTTGGTCAGGTAGGGAGACAGGCCCACTTACCTGGAATCAGAGTCATCATGGGATGTGTCCAGCACCTGGGGCCACACAAGAGGAAGGTGGAGATCTGCCTCACTTGAAGCCCTAGAGTCCCTCTAGTACCACATCTCAGAAGCAGGAGGTAGCAGCAGCTTCCCCACCTCCAGCCCTACAACTGTCAGCAGATGCCAGGAGACCTAGGAACCTCAAACTACAGTAGCCTCTGTCTATGGTGACTGTATTGCCAATGTGCAGGTCAGTTGGGCATCACGTACATGCATTCAGATGTACATGCACACACATTCCCCTCACCTACGCATGTTGGGGTGGCCTTGGGTCCAGAGGGACAGGGTGGGGCAGGATACAAGGTAGGCGGAGGGGGAAGGAACACGGTGGGTGTGGGCCAGGCTGTGAGGAGGGGAAGTCAACTGGAGGATAGTGGAGCCTAGCAAAAGGATATGGTTCCAAGAAGAGGTTTGGGCCCACTCAACTAGAAAGAGAGTTGTGTTGGGATGGCTTCCATAGTGTAAAGAAGGAGCCGTAGAGGACTTGGAGGGGACTTGATGGATGGTGGAGCTTACCTAGAATCTGGGTTGTCCAGGAACATTTCCCGGGAGAACCATTCTGGTGAGTGTATTGCCTATGTTCTGGCCAAGCATTCATCTCATATAAGCATGAGCACACATTCCCACATCCATGAATGTTAAGGTGACCTGGGAGGAGGACAGAAGGAGCAAACAGAGTGGTCCTGGGGTGAGGGAAGGAATGAGGATAGGAGTAGACAAAGCAATGTTGGATAGGTGTCTTTCCAATGTAGATGAGAGGGGTCAGAAAGAGGGGTTGGGCTCACTTCACTAGAAACAAGGGTGTATGAGGATGGCTGCAGCAGGGGGACAGCGGCAGAGTGATGGGTGGGGAAGAAGAGGATGACAGGTTGTCTCCATGGTGTTGCCTTTCTATGGTGCAGCACTGGTTGGGAATGGACATGATTAAAACTTTCATCACTTTTAAAAAAAAATAATCAATAGATTTTTAAGTTTCTAGTTTTAAATTTCCAATTTTCCATGCAGTTAGGAAGTTGAGATGATGCAAAGAAGTCTCAAAACTGTATGTCATTTAGTTTTGGTGTGTCTATGGGGGTGCCAGTCTGATGTTATTCTTCTCTAGGCTAGGACTCTAGCATTTGCTATAGTTTTACTTTCAGATCTTTTGATTATGCATAAGAGAAAAGAAATATCTCTCTTTCCTGCCTGGTCCAGTTTCAAACTACAATTCTCAGCTCTCAGGCTCTTGAATAGTCAGTATTACAGGCATTAACCACTGCCGCCCAGCTATGTTACCTACATTTAAATCATATGGTATGCTGAGTGTTATCCACTCATTAATTTGTGCACCAGTGCTGCCAAAAATAAATAGTAAAAAAACAAGATATTACTGAGATTTTCCTAAACCAAAAAAAATTAATGAGCCATAATATGCTCAATTTAAGTGATGAATTAAAAATTATGCAGCTGTTGAAAAGCAACATATATTTGGTCATTATGTGAAAAATGATTCAAATAGCCAGAGTAATCAAGATACAGAGAATAAGCAAGGTGCGTGGGGGGGGGTTGGTTGTGGGGTTTGAATTCTGCCTGGGTGCTCTCCCCTAACACTTCTGCTTAAGGCTGGTGCTCTACCACTTGCGTCACAGCGTCACTTCTGATTTTTTAGTGGTTAATTGGAGATAAGAGTTTCATAATCTTTCCTTCTCAGGCTGGCTTTGTACCTCTATCCTCATATCTAAGCCTCCTGAGTAGCTAGAATTACAAGCATTATTTCCCAGTGCTGCCCTGTTGTGGGTTTTTTTTTAATTTATTTTTTATTGTTAAAATACTGTACAGAGGGGTTATAATTACATGGGCAAGATAATGAGTACATTTCTTATCAAGCATTGCAGCCTCCTCCTTTGTTTCCCCTTCCCATCCCTTCCCACCTTCCTCCTGGCCCCCCCATCCTCCCCGCTCCCCCCCCCCCACAACCAAAGTTGTAAAGTTCGTTTTCGACATAACAACTTGTATATCTCATTGTTGCAATGGGTCCACCTGTATCCCTATTTAAACGATTTATTTTCCCCTTCCCCTCCACAAATTATACCGACATCAAATACAGTGAAAGCAGGGGTTATACTGTGGGAGAAGGACATACAAACAACAAAGAAATAATCTTATAAATGTGTTAAAAACAATCGCATGAAAGAAAAAAATAACATGTGAATACATACCTTAGGGTTCATTTCCCTAACATCACCTTATCTGAACTTTTCTGCTTGACTCAGACATATGCTAGATATTGCAAATACGGGAAACCATGGGATCTGTTTCTTTGGGCCTGGCTTACTTCACTTAATATATTTTTTTCCAAGTCTTTCCATTTCCTAACAAATGGAGCAATGTCATTCTTTCTGATGGAGGCATAGAATTCCATTGGGTATATATACCACATTTTCTTGGGAGGAGGATCACAAAATCCTGTTGTGTTTTTTTGAGCAGTGTAAATATGTACAATTTTTAAGTTTTTAATGTAGCCCACTTCATTTAGCATCAAGGTACAGATGCTCTGATCTACTGTCTACATGGTAATCACTGAATTTTTAAATTCTGACTTCCTGAACATTTTCAGGATTTCTCTTTTGAATCATACATTTAGGTATCAGATGATTCCTATGGTCATTTTTTCATTTAAGAAAAATCATTTCTGATTTTATTTAAAGTCTAAGACTGGAACTTGAACTTGGTAATTGATTCTGTTGCTCATTAACTAGTCCCTTACCACGTGAGCTATCCATTTAACCTCTAATTTCAGGTTTTTCAAAAAACCAGAAAAGATAATAGGAGCATTGTAACTTCAAGAGCAGCCTGAGCTACATGGCAAGTCCCTGCCAAACACACACACACACACACACACACACACACACACACACACACACACACACACACACACACACACACACACACACACACACACACACACACACAAAGAGCTGGTGAGTTTGGAGGAGGGGAAAGTGTTATTAATAGCAGTGATACCAGCATAAAAAATTTAGTGTGCGTGCGTGCGTGTGTGTGTGTGTGTGTGTGTGTGTGTGTGTGTGTGTGTGTGTGTGTGTGTGTGTGTGTGTGCTGATCCTAGGACTTGAAATCAGTGCCTGGGCACTATTCCTGCAGTTTATGCTCAAGTCTAGCCCTCTACCACTTGAAGCAAACCTCCCCCTCACCTTTTTGGAGGTCATAGGAGATGAATCTCATTTACTTTCTTCTCCAGGCTGACTTAGCACCTAGATCCTGAGGTCTCAGCCTCTTTTCTAAGTAGGATTAGAGAAGTGAGCCTGTAGTGGGTGTTGTATTACTATTAAGTAACATGGTAAACATCATGCCAGTTTATACTCTTTCAAGCAGAGGTTGAGTGTTTCACACAAACCTAAGACACAACCCACTCCATATCTGATGACATCCAGATCTCATAATACGATGAGATAAGTTTTGTTATGCTAACTTTACCTATGAAGAATTTGAGGTCCAGAGAGTTTAATTAAATTTGAGTCCCCAGTTTGTATATAGTGGAGCCTGTATTAAAGCTCAATTAGGTTTGTTTATTTCAGAAAACATTGAGCCAGCATGTATTCTAGTCAGCATGTGTTCTAGCAAGTGCTGCTCTTTGTAAGTACTATTTTCTGCCTGATAGATGAACTTTCTCCTGTATGTATGACTTATTCCTCACTCTTTAACTTTGCACCACTCTCATAAGCTAGGTAAAGTACAAGTGATGAGAAGAGCCATTTTGAACAGGAAACTGATAATGGGGTTTGAGCTTGGTATCACATACATATGATTTTCTTTCATTTGACTCAAGCCTCCAGTATTATATTTGTCTGATTTTCTTTTGTATTGTTATTATAAATGTGATTTATACAGAGATTGTAATCATATAATTCAGGTAATGGATATATTTCTTTTTTAATTTTTATTTATTTTTTATTGTGAAAATACTGTACAGAGGGGTGAAAATTACATGGGCAAGATAATGAGTACATTTTTTATCAAGCATTGTAGTCTCCTCCTTTGTTTCCCCTTCCCATCACTTTGCAGCCTCCCCCTACTCGCCCCTCCCAATCCTCTCCCCCCCACCAAAGTTGTAAAGTTCGTTTTGGACATGACAACTTGTATTTGCACTGTTGCAACGGGTCCACGTGTATCCTTATTTAAACGACTTGTTTTTCTCCTTCCTCTCCACAAATTATACCGATATCAAATACAGTGAAAGCAGGGTTTATATTGTAGGGGAGAGACATACAAAGCAACAAGGAAATAATTGTAAAATTGCATTAGAAACAAATGCATGAAATAAAAAAAAACATTTAAAATACATATTTTAGGGTTCATTTTCCTAACATCACCTTATCTGACCTGTTCAGCTTGACTCATATATATACTAGATATTGCAAATAAGGGAAATCATGGGACCTATGTTTCTTTGGGCTTGGCTTACTTCACTTAATTTAATTTTTTCCGAGTCATTCCATTTCCTAACAAATGGGGCAATGTCATTCTTTCTGATGGAGGCATAGAATTCCATTGTGTATATATAACACATTTTCTTGATCCATTCATCTATTGAGGGGCATCTGTGTTGGTTCCAGATCTTAGATATGGTAAATAATGCTGCAATAAACATTGTTGTGTTGGTAGCTTTAGTGTGGTCTTGTTTGTAAATATTTGGGTAAATGCCCAAAAGTGGGACTGCTGGGTCATAGGGGAGCAACATGTGGAGTATTTTGAGGATCTTCGATACTACTTTCCAAAGTGGTTGAACAAGTTTATACTCCCACCAACAATGCAGTAAGGTTCCCTTGTGTCAATATCCCCTCCAGCATCTGTTGTTATTAGAGTTATTGATTTTTGCAGTTCTAACTGGGGTGAGTTGGAATATCAATGTTGTTTTGATTTGCATTTCTTTTATGGCTAGGGAGGTTGAGCATTTCTTCATGTGTCTATTGGCCATCCTTTTTTCTTCTTCAGAGAAGTTTCTCTTTAAGTCATTAACCCACTTATTTATTGGGCAGTTGTTTCTTTGAGGATTTGTTGTTGGGGGATTTAATTTTTTGAGTTTCAAGTATATTTTAGATATGAGACCCCTGTCCGTTGTATGGCTAGTGAAGTTCTTCTCCCAATCTGTGGGCTTTCTATTGATCTTGCTAGCTATGTCCTTTGCCATGCAGAAGCTCTGAAACTTCATGCAATCCCATTTGTCCAACCTTTATTTGATTTGTTGTGCTTCCGGGTCTCTATTAAGAACATTTTGGCCTGTGCCAAGGAGACCTAGGATTTCTCCTATTCCATCCTGTAATGTTTTCAGAGTGTCTGCTTTGAATCCGAGGTTTTTGATCCATTTGGAGTTGAATCCGGTGCAGGGTGATATATAAGGATCTAGCTTTAGTTTTCTACAAGTAGTTAACCAATTTTTCCAGCACCATTTACTGAAGAGGCTGTCTTTCTTCAATTCTAATTTTTTAGCTCCCTTATCAAAGATTAGATAGCTATAGGTCTGTAGGTTCATTTCTGGGTTTTCAATTCTATTCCATTGGTCCTGAGGTCTGTTCTTGTGCCATTACCAAACTGTTTATTCCTTTGGCTTTATAGTAGAGTTTGAATTTTGGTATTGATATTCCTCCAGCAGTGTTCTTTCCGTTGAGGATTGTTTTTGCTATTCGGGGTCTTATTGTTCCGTATGAATTTTTGGATTGCCTCTTCTATTTCCTTGAGGAATGAGGTAGGAATTTTGGTAGGTATCTCCTTAAATTTGTAGATAACCTTGGGAAGTATTGCCATTTTCACGATGTTAATCTTTCCAATCCTGGAGCATGGGAGTTTTTCCCATTTTCTAAGTTCTGTTTTGATTTCATTTTTCAAGTTTTTCAACTTTTCATCATAGAGGTCGTTCACTTCCTTGGTTAAGTTAATTCCTAAGTATTTTATTTTTGCTGGGGCTATTACAAATGGAGTTGCTTTCCTAACTTCAGCCCCACTTTTCTCATTGTTGGCATACAGAAAAGCCATTGATTTTTGAGGGTTAATTTTATACCCTGCTACTTTGCCAAAGTTTTCAATCAGCTTGAGTAAATTGGGAGTGGAGTCTATGGGATTCTTTAAATACACGATCATGTCATCTGCAAAGTAGGAGAGTTTTGTTTTTTTTTTCACTATTTGGATCACCTTTATGTCTGCATCTTGCCTTATTGCTGTAGCTAGGCATTCTAATACTAGGTGGGAAAGAAGTGGAGAGAATAGACATCCTTGTCTTGTTCCTGCCTTAACAGGAAATGGCTTTAGTTTTTCACCATTAAGTATAATGCTGGCTGTAGGTTTGTCATATACAGCCTTTATTGTATTGAGGCATGTTCCATGGTTTCCTAATTTTTCCAAATCCTTCATCATACAGGGGTGTTGGATCTTGTCGAACGCTTTTTCTGCATCTATTAAAATAACCATGTGGTTCTTATTCTTGCTCCTGGTGATGTGATGAATAATATTAATTGATTTGTGTATATTGAACCAGGTTTGCATCCCTGAAATGAATCCTGTTTGATCATGGTGTATGATTTTTTGGATGAATTGTTGACGTCAATTGGCCAAAATTTTGTTGAGAAGTTTTGCATCAATATTCATCAAAGAAATGGGTCTATAGTTCTCTTTCTTTGATGAGTCCCTGCCTGGTTTTGGGATGAGGGTCATGATGGCTTCATAGAATGTGTTCGGTAGTGAACTTTCTCTTTTGATTACATTGAAGAGTTGGAGGAGTATTGGTGTGAGCTCAGCTTTGAAGGCCTTGTAGAATTCCGCTGTAAAACCCTCTATTTCTCTACTTTTCTTAGCTGGGAGATCTCTTATTGCTGTTTCTATTTCAATGCTTGATATGGACCTGTTAAGATGGTTTAACTCCTCTTATTTTAGTATTGGCATGTCAATATTTGCTAGGAAAAAGGCCATTTCTGCCAAGTTCTCAAAATTATTAGCATAAAGTTTTGAGAAGTATTCCCTTAAAATGTTCTGAATCTTGGTTTTTTCCGTGGTGATATTTCCATTCTCTTCTTTCAGTTTATTTATTTGGGTGTGTTCTCTTCTTTTTCTGATAAGATTTGCTAAGAGTCTGTCAATTTTGTTAATATTTTTGAAGAACCAACTATTTGTTTTGTTGATTCTTTGTATAGTTTTTTTTTGGATTCTAATTCATTTAATTCTGAGTTAATTTTAATTATTTCTTTCCATCTACTGGATTGGGGTTTATTTTGCTGCTCTCTTTCAAGAGGGTTCAGATGCCTCATTAAATTGTTGGTTTCAGATCTCTCCAATTTGTTGATGTAGGAACTCAGTGCTATAAACTTTCCTCTGAGTTCTGCCTTTGCTGTGTCTCAGAGGAGCTGGTAATTTGTGTGCTCGTTTTTGTTCTACATCATGAACATTTGAATTTCCTTTCTAATCTCTTCCTGACCCACTGGTGATTCAGCAGTGTGTTGTTCAGCCTCCATGTGTTACCAGTCTTTCTTTGGTGGCTTTTGGTGTTGAGTTCTAATTTTATTCCCTTGTGGTCTGAGAGAATGCAATGTAAAACTTCAATGTTTCTGAATTTGGACGTTTGCTTTGTGGCCTAAAATGTGGTCTATTTTAGAAAATCTTCCATGTGTTCCTGAGAAAAACGTGTATTCTGATGCTGCTGGGTTAAATATTTGATAGAATTCTGTTAAATCTAGTTGATTTATGCAGTTGTTTAGATCTGCAGTTTCTTTGTTGAGTTTTTGCGGAGTTGATCTATCTAGTGGGGAGAGTGGTGTGTTCAAATCCCCAACTATTAATGTCTTTAGATCTATGTGGGAGTTGAGGAAAAATAGTGTTTCTTGGATAAATTTGGGTGCTCCTTTGTTTGGCGAATAGATATTTAGAATTGTAATATCCTCCTGAAGGAGAGATCCCTTAATTAGTAAGTAGTGACCTACTTTATCTCTTCTCACAAATTTTAATTTGAAGTCTATTATATCTGATATTAGTATTGCAACTGCCGCGTATATTTAGGGCTGTTTGCTTGGTAGATTGTGTTCCAGCCTTTAACATTGAAAATGTGTTTGTTTTTACGGGCAAGATGTGACTCCTGAAGGCAGCAGATAGAAGGATCTTGCTTTTTAATCCCACTAGACAGTCTATGTCGCTCAATTGGAGAATTAAGTCCGTTAAGTTTGAGAGATAGGACTGAGATGTATTTGCCATGTTATCCACCTTTTTGGGGGCTGTGACAACTGTGTCTTTCCTATGGTTCTTGGATTCTCAGTTTGGCTGCAGTTTCTTGGCATTTATTGTGGTTTTGTTGGTTTTCTATGTGTAGGACATCTTTAAGAATCTTTTGTAGTGCTGGTTTGGTGGAGAAGTATTATTTCAATTTTTCTTTGCTATGGAAGGCTTTTATTTGGCCTTCAGTTATGAAGGACAGTTTATCTGGGTACAGTATTCTTGGTTGATAGTTGTTTTTCTTTAGGGCATGGCATACATCACTCCAAGGTCTTCTTGCTTTGTCGCTGCTGAGAAATCTGAGGTGATTCTAATTGGTTTCCCTTTATAGGTGATTAATCCTTTATCCTTGACTGCTTTAAGGATCTTTCCTTGGTCTGAATTGATCCTGTGTGGATTATAATGTGAGGGTAGGATGTCCTTATCTGGTCAGGTCTATTTGGTGTTCTAAAAGCTTCTTGTATCTGAACAGGTCTATCTTTTTGCATTTTTGGGAAGTTATCTGCTAGGATCCTGTTAAACAAGTTTCCTAGACCATTAACTTCTGTTTCTCAGTGCTCCTCTACACCCATTATCCTTAGATTAGGCCTTCTGATCGTGTCTTCCAAGTGTTGGATAGATCTATCATATTTCCTGGACTTGACTTGGATGGTGTATGTTCTTTCCCTATAATATCTAAGCTATCTTCAATCCCTGAGATTTGATATTCTGCATGGTCTAACCTGCTGTCGAGACATTCTACTTTGTTTTTTATTTCTTTTCCTTCTAGTTGGTCAGCTTTAGTGGTTTCAAATTCTTTGTTGAAGCTTTGTTTTAGATCTTGTATGAACTTCTTTACTTCCTTAATTTGGTGTTCAGTGTTTATTCTCAAATCACTTAGTTGATTGGTTATGGTTTCCTTGGACTCCCATTCCTTCTGTTTGGTTCCATTCAGCATTCCCTTTGTGGTCTCCCTGACTTCCTTCAGCTTTTTATTAATGGATTCCATGAATGCCTTTAGTGATCTTTGAGTATTCTCATCTTGCTCTCTCAATTCCTGTATTACTCTTTGCTTACCTTCCTCATGTTCACACCATTCCTGTAGTTCTCTTTGAGTGTTCACAGCCTGCTCACACCATTCCTGCCTTTCTTTTTGAGTATTCTCAAACTGCTCACACAAATCCTGTATCAGTTTTTGAGTAGGTTCCTCACGCTCATGATATTCCTGTATAAACCTTTGGATTGCCTCCTCTCTCTCACTATCATGCTCATACAGAGTCCTTTTTTTGTTTTCAATCTTTTCATTTATCATGTTTGCCAGCAGTGTTTGTAGAGGTATTTGGGAACTCTACTCTGGATTATTCATTATTTATTCTGTCCCTGATTATCATGAGTGGGAGTTCAATACCCAGAGTTGCCATGTTTCTTGTGTTTCTCTGGCTTACTCTGCCCATTTGGGATGAAAATAACACCAGTTTTGTGCTAGAACACTATCTTAAGGCAAGCATCAACCAAAGTCTCTATTTGCACAGTCTATAGTCTGCAGATACAATGTAATTCAACAGATAAATCTATTCAACATCAAACAACTATATATTAATGGGCTACGAACTGCAAAGAAGAATTTGGTAAACCAGAAATTATTAGGTTTAGGGAGAGATGTGAGTAAAAAATAGGAATAAAGTGATGTGGCAAGGCACAGGGAGAGTTAACTTAACTAAGTCCTATACTCAAACAGGAAATAGGTTGGATAGTATGAAAGGAGAGAGAGAAAATAAAGAAGAAAGAGAAAGGAAAAAAAAGAGACCCGACAAAATAGAAAAGTAAAAATTAAAAATATGCAGGATTGAAAACAAACTATTCAGAGAAGAATGTGCATATAATGAGAGAAGAGGAGGTATATAAAGGAGATGTGAAAAACTTAAAAATAGAAATACGTTAAATATCATATAGGTTTAATGAGGTAGTACTGCTATTAAGGAATTTAAGCCTAAGAGGTTTTGAATTGAGTAATAAATTTGTGGATTAAATGTGTACACAATGGGGGATAAGGCCTAATCATCGACTACGGGTTTATCTGAGGATGCGCAGAACAACAATTAAGTCACATAAAAAAGAATGAAGGAGAAGAAAAGGTGAAAAGGATAAGAAAGAAAGAAAAAAGATCTGAAGTTTAGTAGAGCTAAACAAAAAAAAATTAAAGAAAAAAAAAGAAAGAAAGAAAAACGCACACACTCATATACCCCTAAAATAAAAATTATAAGAGGAAAAAAAGTTACTAGAAAAAAATTTTTTCAAAAAAGGTAAAAATTAAAAATTTTGAAAAAAGTTTTAGAAAAAAAAATTTTTATAAAATGTACAAAAAAAAGAAAAAAGTTATTTGATTTTTTTTGGAGGGGTGGGAAAAATTCTGTATCTCCCTTGTGTCCATAACCAGCCTCTTGTTGGAGTCTCTGGTCTGCTTGTGGTGATTGATTTTCCTGTGGCTTGCTTGGTTTCTTAAGTCAGTTTGTTTGAACAGGCAGAAAAATGCTCTGCTTTCTCCAATGTTTTGCCATCCTCCTCCCAGGTTAGTTCAATGGGAGGGAGATCTGCTTTGAGTATCACAAAAGATGGAGATGGGTTTTTCCTCACGTTTGTAGATCCTGTGATGAGGCTAGGTTCTGGGTAGAGTTGAGGCCTTTCAGCAAACAGTAGCTTTTCCTGGGGGCTGGTTTGTGAGAAACTCACAGAGCCCAGCCTGGAGCCACTCTCAGGGTTTATGTTACTGAATTTCAATTGATTGTCAAGGCTGCTAAAGGGAGGTGCAGCCTCTGGCTCTGATAACCCAGTGAAGAAATCCACTCCTGGGGCTGGTGCCCTTGCTGGGTGACTTTTCCCTGGGTGGAGCTGAGTCTGGCAGGTCAAGTTAGGTTCTTGTGACCTGCTAAATGACTCTAGTTTTCTTTCAAGGCCTGAGTTGGAGCTAGCAGCTCCACTGAGCTTTGTCAGTATCCAAGATGGAGATCTCCGGTACTGGGGGGGGGGGGTGGCCTTCCCTCCTCTGCTCCCTGAGAAGGAGTGAGGACTGTTAAGCTTCTACTCACTCTGAGTCTTGGTTCCTGTGTCATCTGTGGTCTGCGAACTGCAGGATGAAGATGCCTGCTCCTTGTCTGTTCTTTCTGTGTTGAGTAGAATTTGCTCGCCCACCATGTGTGGCTCCTTCGTCCCGGACTCTGTTTTGCAGGTATGGCGGCTACAGCCACCACTGCCACCGCTGCTGCCACAGCGGCAGCTGCTGGAAAGTGCTCAGATCTGTCTCCTTGCCTGAATTTTCCCTCTCTGGCCTAACTCTCTGTACTGTGATGGTACACTTGGTGTGATTCTCTGGCTTAGGACTGTTCACTGGAACTCTAAAACTGCTTTCTATGCGAGAGCTTGTTTAGCCTCCAGCTTTTCCTCCACCAACTTCCCAGAACTCTGAATATATTTCTTTTTGGAAGTGTCACCATTTCCCTTGCTCTCTGTTTTTCTCACTCACTGGTTTAGTTTTTATTATCATTATTATTAATATTATTATTATGGTGATGTAGAGGGGTTAGTTACATTCGTGTGGTTATGACTACATTTCTTTTGTCTTTGTGGCTTGAACCTCAGGCCTGGGAACTGTCTCTGAGCTCTTTTACTGAAGAATGGCACTCACATTGAGTGACAGCTGTACTTCCACAAGTACATTTCTTTTTGAACAATGTCACCCTTCCCTTCATCTTTTCCAGTGTTCTCCTCCATCCCTACCAATAAGTTCCATAGTTCATTTTGAACATAATATCAACTGAGTACCACTACGCATACGTTCATCCTTTGTCCCTCATTTATAGGTCCCCTTTACCTTTCCAAAGAGATAAATGAAAAAAAATTACAAAAATGAAAGAAAGTAAAGAAAAAAATCATCTTGATTCTGTTCCTGGTCACTGGTTATTTTTGAAGAATTTTCTCTCTCTCTCTCTCTCTCTCTCTCTCTCTCTCTCTCTCTCTCTCTCTCTCTCTCTCTCTCTCTCTCTCTCTCTCTCTCTCTCTCTCTCTCTCTCTCTCTCTCTCTCTCTCTCTCTCTCTCTCTCTGTGTGTGTGTGTGTGTAAGTTTGTATGTGTCAATACTGGAGCTTGAACCTAAGAAGCTGACTAGCTTTTTTACTCAAAGCTAACAGTCTATGACTTGAACCAAATTTGCACTTCTGGATTTTTGAATAGTTAATTGGAGATAAAGTTTTCACATATTTTCCTAGTTGGCCTTACTTCAATCCTCTTTCCACAAATTTCAGCCTTCTAAATAGCTAGAGATACAGGTGTAAGCCACTGGTGGTGCTTGGCCTACCTTCTTTATGTTAAGTAGATGAAATTTAAAAGAAAGTTGCAACAGTAGTTCAAATGAAATTAACTTTCCCAGCTTCATTAAGTTTTAATACTTTGTCACAGTTAATGTGTACAGAACAACATTTTTTTTGTAGATGTTCCTGCAATTTGGTTTTCATCTTGGTTTTTCCTCATGATGAACTTGATTTTATAGCTTTTACATACGAAATATTGATAGGAATATGTCCTGAGTGCATTAATGATATCTTGTTGGCTTTCATAGGAAATGGTGCAAGCTAAAACTTGTCATGATAAATTTGTGTGCCACACCCTGATGATATACCCACATTCTTACCCAGAAGACAGTAGTGCCTGTTACAAATCATTTAGATGTGACAAAACCTTGACTCAGGCCTTTTCTACCACCTCCCTCTATGTCCTTCTCTTAGCAATCCTGAGTCTCCAGTGACCATGACAGAGCCCTGATGGACCTTCTCAGTACACACAGCCAAGGTCACCAGTCAGGCATGGCACTCACATCGGGATGCGAGACCGGTGTTTGCTTTCTATGATTGCATGAAACAGGAACTGTTAGGTCCCTAAGCTGTCCACAGTCCTACGGGTTCCTCATTGAGCATTTGAACATAAGAATTAAGGAGATATCAAATTCAGTCTTCTTTCTGCCAGTTATGCACGTTTTTCTTCTGCTGCTGTCATCTTCTGTTGAAATAAATGATCTGGGCTCTAGAAGCCATTTTGCTTATTCTAGACCCTTAGGGTAAGTCTGGGCTTTATACTTAGACAAAAAGATATGTAGTGATAAGAAACTTAACATTTTTTCTATTCTATTATTACCCAAATATGTTTGCAAATTCTACCAATAATGCTTATTATTAAGAGACATTTATTTAACAGTCACTTTCTCAAATTCCTAACTTCCTCAATGAGCTAAGAGAAGCCACAGAAACTCTCAGGGGCAATTCAGTTCGACCTCTTATTCAGGAAGTAGTGCCAGTGTGCTAGACCTCCAAATTGAACAAAGAATACTGCTTATATCTCAGATTACCCACCCAAACTATACCAAAGAAATCTAAGGACAAGAGATTAGTCTGACTTGGGAACGAACAACACAGATTAAAAAAAAAGATGAGTTCTAAGTTAACAGAAACAAAAAGAAATTTTTGTTTATTCAAATAAAAAAGATACTTGGGTAAATTTGGGTGCTGCATTGTGTGGTGAATATTTTGAATTGTAATATCTTCCTGAAGGAGAGATCATTTTATTAGTATGTATTGACCTTCTTTAACTCTCCTACATAATTTTAATTTAAAATCTATTTCATCAGATATTAAGACTCCAAGTCCTACATTTTTATGTGGGCATCTTGTATATACATTTTTTTCAAATTTGGGGAGGGGAAGGGAAATAACAAAATGATGAGCAAAGGATATAGGTTGACCCACTGTAACAATTAAATGTACTCAACACTATGTTGAAAACGAACTTTACATCTTCAGGGGTGGTGGGAGAGGAGTTGGGAAGTGTGGAAGGAAGGTGGCAGGAGAAAAACAAAGGAGGAGGTAATAGCACTTGATGGGAAATGTACTCATTACATTACTGAAGTAACTGTAATCCCTCTGTACAGTATTTTTACAATAAAAATATATACAAATAAAAAGTTACATTTCTCTTTATCACTTAATTGTGGTTATATGTATTTGGTACTAGCTTCTTGAAAGTCCTAAAGAACTCTTTCACATGAACTCATCTTGATAATTTTTTGTTGCTGTTGTTGTTGTTTTTTGTTGTTGTTTTTATTGTGAAAATACCATACAGATGGGTTACAATTACATGGGCATGGTAATCAGTACATTTCTTTTTTTTTTTCTTTTTTTTTTCAATCGTGGGCCTTGAACTCTGGGCTTTGACCCTATCCCTCAGATCTTCAGCTCAAGGCAAGCTCTCTACTGCTTGAGCCACAACACCACTTCCGGTTTCCTGGTGACTTTTTGGAGATAAGAGTCTCACGGACTTCCTCAGTTCACAGCCTCCTGAGTAACTAGGATTACAGACTTGTGCTACTGGCACCCGGCATGAGTACATTTCTTATCAAGCAATGTTTCTTCCTCCTTTGTTTCCCCTTTCCATCCCTTCCCATCACCACCGCGACCCCCCCCCCCCGGCCAAAATTGTAAAGTTCATTTTTCAACATAATGTCTTTTACATCTCATTGTTGCAATGGGTCCTGTATCCCTATTTAAACAATGTGTTTTTTCTTTCCCCTCCAAAAATTATACCAACATCAAACACAGTGAAAACAGGGGTTGTACCATGGGGGAGGGACATACAAAGCAACAAAGAAATCATCTTGGAAAAAATGATATTAAGTGAAGTAAGACAGGCCCAAAGAAACATAGGTCCCAGGGTTTCCCTTATTTGCAATAACTAGTATATGTCTGAGACAAGCAGAAACGGTCAGATAAGTTGATATTAGGTGAAATGAAGTCCAAGCTTGAGTTTTTTTAAATACATTTTCATTTGAAAAAATCTGTAGAGAGGGGTTTCAGTTACATGAGTGAGGTAATGTGTACATATACTCTCAGGAACTGTTACCTCATCCTTTGTTTTTCCCCTACCATCCTTTCCCTCTCCACCTCCCCAAATACTCTCTCCTTTCCCTCCACAAGTTGTAAAGTTCCTTTTCAACATAGTGTCTTGTACATCTCATTGTTACAATGGGTCAACCTCATATCCCTATTCAAACATTTTTTTTCCTTTCCCCTCCCCCAAATAGAAAAATGTATATACAAGATGCAGGGCACGAGAATCAAACCCAGTGAAAACATGTATTATTCCGTGGGGGAGGAACATACCAAAGGAAAAAAAAAATCACATAATACATTATAAATACATTTAAAAAAACTGTAGCAAGCAACAAAAAATACGTATTCTTGTATATTAACCCCTCTGTACAGCATCTTTACAATAAAACAATTTTAAAAAATATAAAAATTAAAAAATATATGAAAACTCTAGCTAAATAACTAGTGTATGTTTAAGACAAGCAGAAAAATTCAAAAGCTATGTACATATGACCATATAAGATGACAGTAATTCATTGATTTTCTCCCTCTATGCCTTCCCTCCTCCCACTCCAGCCCCCATCCTTGCCCGCCGCCACAAACTTATTAAGTTCATTTCCAATATAGTGTCTTGTGAGTATCATTGCTGTAATATGACATCTTTTGTACTTCTTTCAGCATTTTGTTATTTCCCTTCTGTTCCCCAAATCAGACAAATACATGTACAAGATGGAGAGTACCAGATTCAAAGACAGAAATTGCAGGGATACAGCCAATGGAAAAAGAAAAAGGAAATAATAAAAGAAGAAAGAACTAGCTGTAGTACATTGGCTACATCAAGATTGACAAATAAAGAACTACTGTTTCAAAGTGTTGGCATTCATTTAATTTAGCATCATTTTATGTGGTCATATGTTCATACTTCTTGGGCTATTATGATCCTCTGTTAGGACTAACTTAGGCTAACACTAATCATTGCAAATGAGAGAAATCACAGAGCCTAGGTTTCTTTGGGCCTGGCTTACTTCACTTAATATGATTTTTTTCCAAGACTTTCCATTTCCTTACAAAAGGGACAATGCCATTCTTTCTGATAGAAGCATAAAATTCCATTGTGTAAATAGACCATATTTTCTCTATCATTCATCTATTTTTTTTGGGGGGGGGTCAGGTCATGGGGCCTGAACTCTGGGCCTGGGTGCTGTCCCTCAGCTCTTCAGCTCAAGGCTAGCACTCTACCACTTGAGCCACAGAGCCACTTCAAGCTTTTTTCTTTTTGCTTATGTGGTGCTGAGGAATCACACCCAGGGCCTCATGCATGCAAGGCAAACGCCCTACCACTGAGCCACCTTTCCAGCTCTCATTCATCTGTTGAGGGGCATGTGAGTTGGTTCCCTATCTTAGCTTTGGTAAACAATTCTGCTACGAACATAGTTGTGCTCGTAGCATTAGTGTGGCCTAGTTTGAGATCATTGGGATAAATACTGAGGAGTGGGATTATTGCATCTTAGGGGAGTTCTATATTTAGTCTTTTTAGGAACCTCCATACAGTCTTCCAGAATGGTTGAAACAGCTTACATTCCCACCAACAGTATAGTAGTGTTCCCATCTAGCCACAACTCTGTCAGCATCTGTTATTATTATTATTCTCTGGATAATGGTCATTCTAACTGAGATGAGGTGGAATCTAAAGGTGGTTTTGGTTTTGATTTGCGTTTCTTTTTTAAAAAATACGCTTTTTATTGTAAAAATATTGTACAGGGAGTAACAGTTACATGATTAAGGTCATGAGCACATTTCCTATTGAGCATTGTTGCCTCCTTTGTTTTTGTCCTACCATCCCTTCCTTCCTCACTTCCCATACTACTCCCCTCCTCCCCCTTGCCAAAGTTGTAAAGTTCGTTATCACCATCTCATTTTTACAATGGGTCAATTGGTATCCCTATTTAAACATTTTATTTTTTCCCTTCCCTTCCTCAAATTACAAAAATGTATATACAAGACACAGGGCACTGAAATAAAACACAATGAAAACAGGGGTTAAACAGTGGGGAAGGAAGTCATCAAAGAAAAAAAATCACATAGTACATTATAAATACGTTAAAACCATAGCAAGAAAAAATAAACCACTTGTGTCCCTGTCTTTGGCTTCATTTCGTTTAATATCATCTTTTATTGTCATATGTACATAGCTTTTGAACTTTTCTACTTGCCCTAGACTTATACTAGTTATTACAAATTAAGAAAACCATGGGACCTATGTTTCTTTGTCTTACTTCACTTAATTAATTTTTTCCATGTCTTTCCATTTCCTAACAAAGGGATGGTGTCATTTCTGACAGGAATTGCCAGTGCACACTGAGAATAAACAAAGATTAATACAGGAATTTCATGAGCATGAGGAAACTAATAAAACATTAATGCAGGAATTGCATGAGTGGGATGGGAATAGACAAAGATCAATTGAAATTCATAGAATCCATAAACAGACAGGAAAAGGAATCTAGGGAGGCCACAAAGGAAATGCTGCATGAAACTCAACAGAAGGAAAGGGAGTCCAATGAAATCATAGTTAATCAAGTAAGGGATTTGAGAATGAACTCTGAAAGCCAAATTAAGGAAGTAAAGAAGTTTGTACAAGATCTAAAACAAAACTCCAACAAAGAATTTGAAGCCACCAAAGCCGACCAATTAGAAGGATAAGAAATAAAAAAGTAAACAAAGTAGAAAGTCTTGACAATAGGTTAGAGCATACAGAAGATAGAACCCTGGGATTGAAGACAGCCTAGATATTATAGAGAAAGAACAGACAACTTTTCAAGACAAATCCAAGAAATGTGATAGATTTATTCAACATTTAGAAGACACCATCAGAAAGCTTATTCTGTTGATTTGCATTTCTTTTATGACCAGCAATGTTGAACATTTCTTCAACTGTCTATTGGCCATTCTTATTTCTTCTCTAGAGACGTCTCTTGTTTTTACAAATTTCATTCTGTTTTTCTCTGAGGAGCTGGAGAGAATTCTTGTGAATTTCTCTCATTTATTTAATTTTTCTGTGTTTATTAGTAGTGCTTAGCCACTTGACTTCAAGCTCTCATTGCCTATCCCCACAACACTGGCATTCTACCACTTGAGGCTTTTAGTTGTTATTTGGAGAAAGAATCTGCTTGGCTTTTCTGCCCCAGATGGCTTTGAATATTGAGGGATCAACAGATCTCAACTTCCTGAGTATCTAGTATTGTAGGCATGAAATGAAACTTAGAAGTTGTGATCCTTAAATGGAGAAAATTTGCCTAATTGCAAAATTATTTGTTTTTTATTTTATTTTTGGAAAAAAGTGTCTCTCACACTTTCCCTTAGGCTGGCTTCAAACTAAATCTCCCTGGCTTCATTTTCTGCATGTTGTGATTACAAGCGTGCACCATAATATCTTGCACAAAACAAGTTTTTGAATAACAAACTAGTAAGTAAGAGACCTTCACATTCTCAAAAATAAAAATGAAATGTTACACCAAGACTTCCGAGTAGGAGTTCTCACCTGTAAACCTAGCCACTCAGGATGCTGTGATCTGAGTATTGGGGTTCAGAGCAAGACTAGGCAGAAAAATCTGAGAGACCCTTTTCTTCCAATTAGCTAGCAGAAGTCTGGGACTAGAGCTGTGGCTGAAGTGGTAGAGCACTGTCCATAAAGCAAAGAGATAAGGGTCAGCACCAAAGCCCTTTGTTCAATCCCCCAATGCTAGCAACAAAAACAAAGAGAAAGGCAAAGCAAGGAAAATGATATTTTTTTTTCTAGGAAGTCAAATGCAAGAGGATTCCTTTGAGTAATTAGACCTCCAATTATCTTTCTTTTTATTAGCAAATATTAATTATATAAATTATAAAAATATTAATTATTATATATCCACACATGGATACAATGTATCATAGTCATATCCTCCTCCATCACCTACCCAGTCTTATTTCCAGTTAACCACTAAACAGCTAGAAACAAGAGAGGTAGCACAAGTGGAAGAGTCCTAGCCCTGAGCAATAAACATAAGGGACATTACCAGGTCCTGAGTTGAAACCCTAGTACAAGGACGCCCCACAACAAAAATAAAACAAGCTATAGCATATAATTGTCTACAGGAAATAGTAATATCTGTCATTAAGCTCCCACACATTATAAATAACATGAGGAAACAAAATTTCAAAGCTTTTTGAATAGCATTTTATTCTCTGAGAATAACAGAGTAACAAGACATTGCTCTTGTCTGTTCTGTCGCATGATATTGGATACAAGTACAGGATATTCTCCAGAAAGAGTCTCTGCACAACTTCTAAGGAAACAGAGGCTGCCTTCTTTTTTAAGGGTGAAGGAAATACTTTGTATCTGGTTTTTGATGCCTGTGAATCTATGGGAATTCATCAACATATTAAAATTACATATAATTTATAGCATTATATCATATAATAATAAAGGTCAATTAAGGTACTTTAAAACTAAGCAAAGAATAAGTTTAATTTCTAACAAATCAACAACAAACAAGGAAAAAGGAAAAGAAAATGAAACATATCTTAAGCAGCAGGCTGGTGGCTGGAACCTAAAACCCCTGTTTTTAAGGTGAGAACAGAAGGACATTGCTTACAAGGCAGCAGGAGCAGCCAAGTTTTGGGGAAATAATATGAAGATCACCAACATAAATTTTAGTAGAATTCAAATGCTGCTGGCTCATCGCTATAATTCAAGCAAGTCTGTAGGGTGAGATCTGAGGACCACCTTTTGAGGTCAGTCCTGGCAGGAAAGTGCATGAGGTTCTAAGACTACAATAAAGCCACAAATGCAAAAAGTAAAGATGTGGGCAAAAGAGACCATGGACAGAACTCTAGTCTGGACTTTAAGCTCTCAGAATAGACAAAAACAAAAACGAACGAAGAAAAAAACAACAGAAAAATGGGTGGGAATAGAACTGATGAGGTCCTAGGTTACTAAATCCAGTAATGTAAAAATGTAGCCTAATCCAAACAAAAAAGAATAAATTTATTACACACTGGTATATAGAAATTTATTTAGTGAGAATACAGAAGGAATGTCAAATGTAAAAAATGCCATAAAGGTATCTTTCTTTCTCTTTCTTCTTGCTAGACGGGGACTCGAACTCAAGACCTGACACTTTGGTGCATTGGCTATCTGTCTACCAACAGGACCACACCTCCATCACCACATTCTAATGGTATCAGACTCTCATGCTTCTCTCTAGCAGCACTTGTGTCCTTTCGTGTGCCTATTGGTTTTGCATGTGACTTTCCAAGGACTGCTCCAGCTATAGCCTCTTGAAGAGGGAGAGGTAAATAAGGGCCCACTGCAAAATCTCGTCTAAACTGAGTGGGGTTCTTCTTACCTGTGATCTTGCTATAGAGGAAGTGAGGTGTGTGGGTGATGGTAGGAAGGCAGCTCAGATGGGGAAAAGAATCAACTGGGCTCTGCACTTACCACCCTCAGCCCTCAGTTTGCAGGGCCACAGCTGTCTGGAGGTTGGCCTCAGGAGGCCCCACTTTTCCCTGCTCTGTGCATTCTCATGGAGCTCCCCATGAGAGCATGAGTTCCAAAGATTGCAGTGACCATGCTACAGCCCCTCAGATTTCATTCTGCAACTGTAGCCACTACTGAAGCTTCCCCTGCACCTACTGCTGCCTCCTTTTTGGCCACTTGCCCTCATTCCTCGCCTGTCAGTGCCAATAAGGGCCTCCATGATCACCCCTCCACCCATGCACCAAATGTCCTCTGGACTTCCAGTGACTCCTGGTAGTCAGTAGGACCACATGTCCATTAGAATGACATAAAGATAAATGTTACACAGAAACATGAAGAACTACTATGATGGATTGACCTTCATGGCCTCTGATAATGGAAGCTTTATCCCCATAAGTTTTGCATCACTATGAATTTTTTATTTTCCCACAGAACCCAATATATTTTCCTTCTGCTTCCTTTATTGGGTTTTGTCTTACTATTTCCAAAGAATTATGCTATCACAGACTGGTGCCATGTCTCTGGTGAGAAGAACCAAGAGGTAAAGGATATGGGACCTAGATAATCCCTCCTTACCAGAAGAGTCCACCGCAGGTCAGAAATGCAAATCTTAGGAGAGTGGGCACAGCGGCTGCCTCCCTCTCTAAAGTATGGCTCACATCTGGAGAGGATTTCAGAACACCTCTAAAACCTTGCCATTAGTTGCCTAAAGGCAGCTATTACCGAACAGTATATTGAATTAGCTCCACCACCAAAGAAACAACCACATCTAGTACATTGAGCTCACAAGGATAGCATGGAGTTCCAGTGAAAATGATCTTTAAAATGAAGAAATGACACTGTCTAAAATACCAAGAAAGAATGGGAATGACACTGGAATAGGCAGAAATACTTTGTGTGCAAAAGAGGGGGACAAAAGAGATGAATTACAGTTGATTGGGAAATGGGCAGTGACAGAGAAGAAGCTAGTAAAGACAATGAATGTGAAGATGGAGAGTGTGTCATGGAAATCACAGATGGTGCTTCTTGTGCAAGTAGTTAGTCTTTGGCAAGTGATGATAGGAAACCTCAGCTTCCTAAGGCAAGACCTGGCTTTATTGCCTATCTGCACTGAAAGGGAAGAATCTCCTGCCTCAGTTTCCTAAGTTGTGGTATCACTGTCATGCACTACCACATTCCTCTTTGAAACATTATCTTTCATGATAATTATTGATTTTCCACCTTTGACTTTGATAGTCTTGCATCTACATTTCTTTTTTTATGGAGGGGAGGGGGGGGTCTGGTCATGGGGTCTGAACTCTGGGCCTGAGCGTTGTCCCTCAGTTTTCAGTTCAAGGCTAGCACTCTACCACTTGAGCCACAGCACCACTTCCGGCTTCTTTTCTGCTTATGTGGTGCTGAGGAATCGAACCCAGGGCCTCATGAATGAGAGGCAAGCACTCTACCACTGAGGCTACTTCCTAGCCTCCATCTATGTTTCTTGACCTTGGTATAAACATGTCTCTCTTTGGATATAAGGAAAGGAACATAATTCCAACAACTTCCCATACTGAAACACCTACCTTGGGTACTGTTAACTCACTTTGCTCATCTGGCTTCTGTGGAGACTGTCAATTTGCTCTGCTCCTTAAGAGGCCTGCCAGATTCTCAGCTGTGTACTAGAGGAACACGGAGGTGGAGGGTTTAAGATGGAAATGTGAATGAAGAAATTTACTTCACTGAAACTTCTGTTATTTGCCATATTTTTGCTTGTCATGTTTACCTTGCTCAGAGTTTACATTATTTTAATAGTATGATGAAGTAATAACATTTATTTTCCTCAGCATTTAAGTTTAGTTCTTCGTTTTCTTTGAGACAAAGTTCTAAGAAAAAAACAACTAACCTCATGTGCATTTCCACAAATGGATGTTTTCCTTTTCATATTCCCTTGTAAGACAATAATTCTTGGTTTTTGGAAAGTTAGGAAATAGAAATAGACTAAAACTTTAAACAAAATTCATTTATTTGTGATGTCAGTAGGCTTTGGATTTTTAGTCACTAAAATGTGTGTGATTGTGTTCAGTCTGGTCCACTCCAGTGAGAGCATCCTTCTTTACTAAGTTATTAACAAGTGAATGGATTGCCTGACAAAATTTGGAGATTTTGTTTTTGTTTTCTTGGCAGACCATTAAAACTTTCTTTAGAGAAAATAAAAATCACACTATCTTATCTTCATAGAGTCCACTATGCTTCAGGTAATTCATCTGTAACCTTTAGCACACAATCCAGTATACTTGCTTCTGGATTTATTGGAGCATTCTAGCTGCCACAAACAAGGGAAAATATGCAGCCAGTGTTCTCTGGGTCTGGATTACTTCCCTTAATGTAATGTTTTCCCAGTCTTTCCATGTTGTTACAAACTGTAGTCTATCGTGCTCTGTGATGGATGAGTGGGATATCTGTGTTTGTGTGTGCATGTGTGTGCAGATCTAAACTTATACATATATACTACATTTAAGTGTTATCTGGGTATTGGAAAGTGAGAGACATGAGCCTTATCAACAGTCTTGAGTCTTGTTACCCTTGTGCATGGCCTGAGGTGACAACAGCTGATAGGCTATGAGGCATAGAAAGAGGATGTTTCTCTCACCATCAACTTTAAGGTAGATATTGAGCTCAGCTTTCTCTAACCACGGGTCTTCTATTGTAGTAATCCAGCTAAAGATTCAAAGAAACTATTTTATTTTATTTTATTTTTATAGTCCTGCATCTCTAATTCTCACCAGGGCACTGTCCCTGACCTACATTTTGCTTAAGGCTAGCACTCTACCACTTGAGCCAAAGTGCCACTGCTGGCTTTTTCTGGGATTAACTAGACATAAGAATCTGCCTGTGTTGGCCTTGAACTGCAATCCATAGATTTCAACTCCTGAGTACCTAGGTTCACAGGCATGAGACACCAGTGCACAGCTAGAAACTAAATAATGGGAGTATCCATTATATACCTCCACCTATCTTTGGAAAGATTTTCTAGCATGTTCTGACCAGACCAATGTTAACTACTAATCACTAAGAAAATAATTCTTGACACACTCATTACTACAAAAGAAATCATTGAGCTAATCTCCATAATATGACGCAACATTGTATAACTCTTACATATAATACTCCCAATTTATCTCATTCTTGGATCTTCAAACCAACTTCTAATAAATATGAACATTTGTATGTGTAAAAGCGAGTGCATGATTTTGACCTGTGACTTAAGAAAATAGAACCTTGGGTTGGGAATGTGGCTTAGTGATAGAGTGCTTGCTTAGTATGCATGAAGCCTTGAATTTGATTCCTCAGTACCACAAAAAAGCCAGAAATGGTGCTGTGCCTCAAGTGGTAGAGCACTAGCCTTGAGCAAAAGAAGCTCAGGAGCAGTGCCCATGATCTAAGGTCAAGCCCTTGGACTGGCAAAAACAAACAGGACTAGAATAAAATGGGAACTCTTAATCTTGTATGCACTTCTGAACTTTATAACTTGTAAAATATAATTTTAGCAAATTAGATTTGTTTAAAAATTGAAAACCTATATTACATGCTATCTAATATATGTGTTTTAAAATATAATTGATACCAATGAACCCATATTCTTTGAATAACATACTAATCAAACTTATATGCACCTTTGAAGAAGCAAATTTAAAACTTGGAAATTATTTGAAGAACTGAGACTTGGAGGATTTTCTACATTCTCAATATACCTTATTATGAACAGGAACACTTAATGTAGAAAGCAAAATTAGTGGTTCTCTGAAAGGAAGATTAGTAATATTTACCATTGAAAAAATAATTCAGGTAAACACAAATAGCACCCCAATTGAGTGCTCTTAGGGGCTAAAAAAGGTACCTCATTCCCTGGATTGTGAACAAGCATTCTGAAATGTATAGCGACAGATAAATACTATTATTAATGATTACCATTTGGTTTATTCATCTACAGGAAATCTCATTCCGTCTAGTTCTTTATATTGAACAAACATTCAAATTACTAAACTATACACAATGTTTCAAAGTTTACATTTTATGAAAATGAAGTGAAACAATATTGGTGCCCAATGAATGTGAGATGATGAGTTTTAAAGGGTTTCATATATCTTAAGACATTTGACTTACATGAATGGTCTGGGAGTATTTAAGATAAATGGATAAGTAGATTACATACATACACACACATACATACATACACACATATGCATGTATATTTCAACAAGTACAATAAAAATCTTTAAAAACAAATCACGCCACTGGTAGCTGCAGATCAAACAATTACACATAAAGAATTCTTTTTTAAAACACTGAAAATGGCTCATCAGAATACTTGATAAAATTCATATTAGAGGCCCATTTCTTCCAATTCTATTACTGATGTGTCACTTCAATATGTGAATCCATTTATTGAAAGCATTTGTCCCTTCTTTTTGAATTTAATTCTAGGAGTCTCTACGTTCCTTGTTCTTGGTGAATAGCATCTTTTTTTATGTTAAAGGTCAGGACAATGGTTGGGGGGGTCTTTGTAGTTATCTGATATGGTAAAGATAGAGCCATCAACTACATCATCTCAAAACTGTTGAAAGTCACAGTGGCTGTGATCCTGGGAAGCACAGGTCTATCTAAGTTTACAGGAAAGCCTGGAGAAATCTTCATTTGAACACATTCTCTAAGCTCGATAAAGGGCTTGAAGGGAGCTATCACTTCTGTAACATTCAATAATTCACTACCTAAGGGAAATTCGTGACTGATGGCAATTGTGACTTCAAATATCTTCTTATTTTATTTGAATACCAGTTCTCTTCCTGGATGAGGAGCTTGTCCACTTCCAGCAGATCTATGCTCCTACTTTGTAATAGTGCTCTGAGGGACTGTTTTGGAATGGGGTCAAAATTCTGTTCCATTGAGCACTGTCTCAGCCCCATAGGCTGAGGAGAGTGGGAGGAGGTGGGGATGGCAGGGAGATGACTCCTTCTTCTAATACAGGCAAGGCTGCTCTGAAAAGAAGTCAGAGGATCCCTCTACAGATTAAATGTCCACAATTAGCCAAGCAGGAAGTACCTCAGCAGGGCTGAGTGAAGGAGTGATTCTAGCGGGAGCCATGACCCTGGGTCTTGGTCTGGCGCAGCCAGACCAAGTAGCTGCAGCTACTCCAGCTATTTCTCATGAAGTTCCAGTGTAGCCCAGCAGCTGCATGTCTGCTTCCAGCAGTGCCCCAGCTCCCCAGTCCTTCTTTGCTAAGGCACCAGAGCAGACCATGCACCGCTACAAATACAACATGCAGGAGATCATACCCTTGAAGCCCAGTATTCCCCAGACAAAGCCCCTATTCCCTGGGCTACAGCCCCAGCTTCAGCTCCAACTCCACCGGATAAGAAGGGACCTGATGCTCCCCCTATAACTCAGGTCAGATTTGTCACTTCACTAGCCCAGGAGGGGCTGTAAGAAAAGATCCCATATTGGGGAAGGCAGCAGATGAGACAGTTCATCTGCAGCCCAGTTCTGGCTCCAAAATTTTTGTGGATTTGGGGGTCTGTTGAAAAAGGTGGCCTGTAATTTTCTGGCTAGAAAGTTCATTCCTTCTCCATTCATAAAGTGTTTGGTGATTCCCAACTTGCCACTGATTACTGGGTATAGACTGGCAATCTAGGGATGCCCTTGCTGGTGGTTCAAGGCAGAGGCTTTCAGGGAAAAAGGACAAAGCTGCTCTTCCTGTTATGCCTGGCCCTTGTCCCTGCTTGACCCCCTTCTACCCTGAGAGAATCCCACACCGTGTTTGTTGCTATGAATGGGTCTGTTAACCAGGTCCTTTACCTTGTGTTTACTCTGAAATTGGAGAGAAGTTGAGCCAAAGCTGCCCCTATCAAAGCTTGCCCCCACCCCATTTTGCCTGCCATTCATGGTATTGCAGGTTTGCCTTGGCAATATGTATATTGCCCTCTCTCTCTCTCTCTCTCTCTCTCTCTCTCTCTCTCTCTCTCTCTCTCTCTCTCTCTCTCTCTCTCTCTCTCTCTTGCTCACTCACTCTGCATCTCTCCATTTCTCTTTTGCCTTTATTTTATTTACACTACTATGTATATACTATATCTGTATAGTATAGATATAGTATATACTTGTATATAGTATATATAGTACATGCTATATATATATATACTATATATATGCTATATATATACTATATACATAGCAGTGTACATATACTATTATAAATTTTGTGTTTTGTAACTTTGTAGCATTTTAAGTAAGGTTGTGTTTATGCTTTGCTGGGTACAATAAAGATATTCTATTGAATAAACCTAGCATTAGAATGCAAAGAATACATGTCTTCTGTTACATTTTTCCTTTATTCATGCTTTCCCTGATTTTTTGAAAAATATCCTCCTCACTGAAATATTCTTTTGTTCCTTGATTATAAAATGAGTCCATTCTCCAGATAGAAGTCTACCGATAATTTTCCTATTCTTTCTGTTTTTATCTTCTTGAAAAAGCCCTCCAATTTGGGCACATGTGAAAGAAATGAAGTTGATTGATAAAGTTGCAGAATATCACTGTTCATTAAAATGTTAACCTCTTATAAATACGTTAGAAACAATAACAAGAAAGTAAAAAAAAATACTTGTGTCCCTATCTTGGGATTTATTTTGCTTAACATCATCTTATCTGGTTGTATGTACATAGCTTTTGACCTTTTTTGGTTGTCCCAGATATATACTAGTCATTGCAAATAAGGGAAACAGTGGACCCTATGTTTCTTTGTGGCTGGTTTACTTCCCTTAGTATAAATTTTTCCAAGCCTTTCTGTACCATGTGATTTTTTCTTTGTCTGTTCCTCCTCCATGGTATAACCCATGTATTCACTGTTTTTCTTGTCGATACTCTGCATCTTGTATATATAGTTCTATAATTTGGGAAGGGAAAATGCTTAAATAGGAATATAGGTTGATCCATTGTAACAATGAGATATACAAGACACTATGTTGAAAACTGAACTTTACCATTTATGGGGGGTGTGGGGAATTGTAGTTGTGGAGGTGGGAGGGGAGGGATGGTAGGGGAAAAACAAAGGAGGAGGCAACAATGCTTGATAGGAAATATACTCATTACCTTGCTCATGTAACTGTAACCCCTCTGTACAGAATTTTTACAATAAAAAGCATATTTTAAGAAGTCAACCTTTTCTGTTTCAATTGTCTATCAATAAAAATGATTCAGAGGCTGTTGCTTCCCCATTGAAGATGAAGCTCAAATGCTTTCATTGGCACTTCATGTTAGTCAAGTATGTGAGAGTTATTTCAAACCTGACATTGAAATCTTGTGTATTTTACATTCATCAGAATGCAGAATTAGGAAAAAGAAGCATTCAACTTTGAAAATAACAGAGAAGTTCTAGATAAAAGTCACTGAGAAATTGCAAGATTTTCAATAACAGAGGTAGTACCACATCTGGTTTTTACTAGGGATAAGTGTCATGGATTCTTTTGCCCTGGCTGGGTGCAAAAATTAATCCTCACGGGGCTGGGATGTAGCTCAGTGGCAAAGCGCTAGCCTAGCAAGTGCAACGTCCTGAGTTTGATCCCCAGAACCAAAAAAGAAAAGACAAAAAAATACAGTTAAAAAAAAACCAAACAAAAAATTAATCCTCACATCTCATCTTCCTAAGTAATCTTTACCACTCAGAGTGAGAATCGAGTTTAGAGTTTGTTTTCAAGACTAGTGCTCTACCGGTTGAGCCACAGTTCCATTTCTGGCTTTTTATTAGAGATGTGTCATGGATTTTTCGCACAGGATGGCTGCAAACCTTAATCCTCAAATCTTAGCCTCCTATGTAGTCCTTACTACTCAGGGTCAGATAGAGTTTGTGTCTGACCATTTGGTTCAAGACTAGTGCTCTACCACTTGAGCCACACTTCCACTCCTGACTTTTTTCCCTGGTTAATTAGCGAGAAAAATCTCATGAAATTTAATACCTGGGTGGTATTTTACCTCGATTCTAAAATCTTAGCCTCCTGAGTAGCTAGTGTGAGCCACCACTGCCTGGTTCTACACTTGGTCCCTAGCTTCAGGCCCCTGCTCTTCACTCCCTTGATATTATTGGTGGTGTCCTCGTTTCAGATTTCAATTGAGCTTAGTGTCCTGCGTCATTCAGTCTCTGGTTCCAGGAATCTATAGCAAGGCTGTTATGACATCTAGACTAACCATAAGGCAATAAGCCTGGGATAAACAGCGTGGTGTCCAAGCCTGCGGCTTCTTACATCTGTCACTGGGCGAATGATCCCAGGACTCATTTAATGCCACTGCCTTCTTGGAGGCCTCCTAGCTTCCTTACGATCTGACTGCAGGCATGTCATGACCTGGGGTGCAGGGCACTAAGGTTTCTCCTTCATTCCGCTGCCATAAATGGGACTTTCAGAAGTCACTTCTCCCTTTTGAATCTTCATTTCACAGAAATTGTGCTTAAAACCCTGCATTCTGATGCTTCCTTCTTCTGGATCTTTGCCTATCTAGCAAGTTTGCCAGATGTTCATGCCAACAATTGTACTGATTCAACACCCAGTGACATGGGGGCCCTCTCTACTCCTCCACTTATGCCAGGCTCAAAGGTCTTTCGTACCTAGCATGCATCTTGATTCCTAGAAACCCAGGGCTATGATTTCCCTGAAGAGCCATGGGCTTAAAAACTTTGATGGAGTTAGGCACCAGTAGATCACATGTATAATCTTAGCTACTAAGGAGGCTTTGTTGTAAGAATCAAGGTTCAATTCAGGTTGAACAAGTCAATAACACTCCTCTTACAATACCACTGCATTCCAAGACGTGACCCCCCCAAAGATTCAAACCAACTAGAGATGTTCTCATTGTGTGTGGGGACTAGCCTTTCTATGAGCGTATTCCTGAGGGCTCCTCTTGATCCAGGAGCCTTGGAAGGGGCAAAAGCTTCCTCCAGCAGCAGGCTTATTTCCTGTCTATGACCAGCATAGGCCACATCCTCTAGCAAGCAGAACCTCCTTGTCCAAGTTGGGAGAGCTGCTGTCCCCATGATATCTGCTGGGGAGATGCTAGGCAGCTTCATGTGCCTGTGGGTGAGTGGAACCATGGATTCTGCTAGTCCATCCAGCAAGGCTTCATCCAGAAGTCTATCTAGTGCCCAGCCAGCAGAGCCTGGTATCTCCTTGGGTTCCAGCATCCCTACTCTGCAATGTTAGGGAACCCACAGAGCCCACTGTGATGTCTTCGCACTCCAGTTTCAACATTCCATTGCCAGCCACCAGCCTGTCCTTTAACTGTGGGCCTTGGCAGTTTTACCCTCAACAGCATGGGACATTTCCAGATAGCAAGCAAGTCTAGATCTTCATTTGGAACCCTGAAGACTACTAATATAGGCTCATCGCCTGCCCCCTGACAACCTGGACAGCCTGGCCCTCCCAGCTCCATTTTCCAGCATGTGCTTAGGGGCCTTCGGAGCTCGGCTTCTGCTCCCTACAACTACACATGTCTCCTGGAAAGAGCCCTTGAACCTGTTGCGCCCCAGAGGTCAGGCCACAGTGAGGTCTCTCTGCCCCCAGCCTGGCTCCTAGCACAACCACAATCAGGGCAGCACTCCCGGGCTCCACTGCAGACCTCTGACTTGGGTCAAAAAAGTTCCTGTGCTTGTGCAGTCCACAGTCAGCAGTCGGTAGTCCTGGAACAGGGGCATCTACTAAGGCCACTCCAGAAGAACTTTTGCACCAAGCAGGTTGATTTTGGAGCAGCTCCTCTTCCAATTGCAGGCCTGGTGTCCATTGAAGCAGAACATGACACTGCAAAAGATCACAGTGCACAATAGAAGAACCTGACAAGCAATGGTCCTGTGCTCAGAAACCTGACAGAGACAGTAAATCAGAGAGAGAGTAAGGCTAGATTGTACCTGCTTCAATATCCTTGCCAAGAAATGTTTATTTTCACCAAGATATAAAGAGGAAACTTCTAACTCTATCTCTGACAAAGTATCTTGTACGAATCTAGACTTCCATAAACAATCACAAAAGTAGAAGCTATGTGAAAAATAAATATATTTATGTAAATATATATATAATACAAATATGTAGGAATATATATTTATATTAGCGTATTCACATATACAATGTGAATATGTATATAATGTATGTATGTATAATGTATAATGTATATTTATGTGTATATATCTATATATATAATGTACAGGAGAGAAAAACTGCATAGTATTTGGAGGAATAATTACCAAAATCTTCCCAATTTTCATTAAAAGCATGAACCCTTATATGCAGGAATCTAGCAGCTCAACAAAAAATTAGCATAATCCCATAGATCCACACTAAAACACATTCTAATTAAATACTCAAAGACAGCAGTCCTCCCAAAGCACAGAGACACAACTCCTCACACACAAGTGATCTTCAATGATATTATGACCAATTTTTCATTAGAAAAAAGAGTATTAGGCAGCAAGGGCAACAAATTCAAAGTGCTAAAAGAAAAGGACATATCTAACACCAGCCTTTCTTTTATAACATTCCCCCCACCCCAGAGATAGGGGCCGAACTCAGGGCCTTGTACTCACCAGGCAGGCACTCTTCCATTAGCAAAATCCCCAACCTTACAACTACCCTTTCTAAAACAAAACAAAACAAAAAATATATTTCTTCTAAAAGTGAGAGATGCTAAATACTGAAGGCTCAGGCCTATAATCCTAACTACTCTGGAAGCTGAATTGTGAGGATTGTGGCTCAGAACCAGCCTGGACCTTGTCCCTTCAGGAGTAAATTGTGGGAGACAGGTGTCCTTAAGAAGGATGGAGGACTTTGTGCTGCGTCATTCCTGGAACAAGTCATAGGATAAGGTGGCCATCAAGAATGGAGGCTATTGGCTAGTGTCTCCACAGAAGCAATTTATATAATGCAGGAGTGCTCTCATAGGTCAGAGGACATTGACCACTGTCTTAGTGGTTTCAAAAATTCCATGAAAATAACCATAGCAACCTCAAGTCCTCCTGGAATCTCTAGCAACAGTCTTGGAGGCCTAAGAGCTACAGTGTCAATGGTGGCAGGCTGTAATTGGTCCACTTTTTCTCTGACCTCACTTGGTCTGAATCTGATTTGTCCATTTCCCCCATGATGTCACTATGCACAGTTGTGATTGCTCCATTGTGATAGGTCATGTAGGGTATATAGGAAGCCACTGTGCCCCAACATTTGTCAGTTAACAGTGCTGGGAGCTCTCGCTTGGTAAGCTGCTGGATTAACTCAAAGCTAGATTGATGATCTGTTTGGTTGCAGGTTTTGTTGGTTGGATTTTGGTATTTCTTTTTTACTTTTTGCCGGGTTTCCCATTATTTTATTGAGTTAATTTTTCGGAGACTTGCTACCTGCTTTCATAGCAGGAGGATCGCAGAATACAAAGAATCATCCCCGAGCTGCTTGACGAGGAGATCATCAAACAATACCAGACAAAAGAACTCCTTGACCAAGTTACCTGAGTGAAACTGTCCCATCACCACTTCACAGACACCGAGATGGCAGTTTAAAATACGTCATATGGGAGAGTCCTCCAGGCATTGAATAGAGAATAAGATGGACATTTTTAAGGCTGGATGGCCCAGACACATCATCAAGTTGTACCTGGTGATGGAGAAAAAAGAGTATGTATATCTCATCATGGAATTGGCCACTAGGGGCTACCTTCTGAAGTCTATCTGAAAATCCCACCACTTATATAAAGTTGAAGCCAGGAGATTCTTCAAACAAATTGTACTAATTACAGCAGAACACAATCGCACATTGAGATCTTAAGCCCAACAATATCCTTTTGGACAGCAAAGGCAATATCAAGGTTAGTTATTTTGGTCTAATCATCTGGTTCTCCCCGGGGCAGCTGCTGACAAATTTATGTGGTGTTGTGCTATTCCATACCCCTGAAATGTTCCTGCAAGAAAGAAATGATGGCTGGAACTGGCTTCACACCTGTAATCCTACCTACTCAGGAGGCTGAGATCTGAGGATCATGGTTCATTGCCAGCCCGGTCAGAAAAGTCTGTGATATTCATCTCCAATTATCCACTAGAAAACTGGGAGTGGCACAGTGGCTCAATTGGTAGAGTTCTAGCCTTGAGTTGAATTGCTCAAGGACACTGTTCAAGCCCCAAAATTGGAAAAAGAAAATATGCCTACAAGGTGGAAATCTGGAGCTTAGGTGTCTTTTTATATTTTGTTATAACAGGAAGATTTCCCTTTGAGGGGAGGATGTTATCCAGGTAGAGTCACTAGTTCTGAGGGCCAAATATGTTGGTCCATATAAACTGTCTGTTTGAGGACAAAATGTACACTGCCAACTGGTAATTGAGGACCTGAGGGAGAGACAAATATTGAACAAATAATGGAGCACCCATAGCTTAAACAAGTTGCATAATATTCCCTGTGTTCTGATGAGCCAAGACTCAACAAGCTGGAACCCACCATTCTTAAAGTAAAGTGTGACATGAGGTACTACCATATGAGATCCAGGGATCTATACAGGACAGAACATTCAATTATGCCATGGGCATGTACCTTTTAATTAAAGAAAACTTAGGCTGTCCAAGTAAAAAGAGTACCTTCAACAGTGCCACCGTGCCCAACTCTTGCAGATCTTTCCAACTTACCTCTCTCTATAGAAGGAGAGCCAGTTTACTTACCTGGCTTAACCATTACATCTTGTCATCTGAGTTTCAATTGCTTTATAATGTCAAGCAGTCACCTCTGAAGAGAGGCTTAGGTACCACTCTGCCTGCCATTCCCTTCTGTTTCTTGCAGAAGAACCCCAGTCCTAGCACAGTTCCAGGCCAGGATTCTGTGTTGTTTCCCTTGCCTGGTCTTTCTTTTTAAGCAGCAGTGAAAGATTCCTCTCTGGGGAGCCACAATTTGAGATCATAAACTGTCTACTAAGAAGCAGGGTTGGAGGAGGGCGGTTAGCAGAATATTCCCTTCCTTCTGGGTAGTCTCATAATTAGACTAAATATAATTTAAGGCGGAGATTTGGCAGGATGGGTGTGGCTAGCGAATAGCTACCACTCTTCTCAGAATATGCTGCAGTATTCAGGCCCAGGAGCAGAGCAATTCTCGAGAAAGTGGTGGAGAGTATTATAAGACATCAAAGATAATAGCAGTTGAGAGCACAGGGACCTGTTATTGGGATGTGAAAGATTGCAAGAAGTATACTCAAAAACGAATTATAGGAGGGATAATCCCTATACAGCCAAGGCTGCATAGAGAGATCATGTCTCAATCCAAAGGCTGGCTACTGAAGCCAGAGGAACTAATGTTTGCAAGCAATTACAAGTAGGAGATAGTGTTCTACCACTTGAACAACAATGCCACTTCCAGTTTTCTGGTGGTTAAATGGGGATGAGTTTCAGGGACTTTTCTATCTGGACTGGCTTTGACCTACGGTCTTCAGATCTCAGCCTCCCAAGAAGCTAACATTAACAACCTAGGATTACACTCAGGAACAATGCCCAGACCCTAATTTCAAGGCCAAAGACCATACAACAAATAATAAAAAAAGAAAGTAAAAGGGGACAGTGGGTGGAGAGATTCACCATTCATCAGATGCATGTCAGGTGTGAATGATCCAAAATGTAGGCTAGGAGCAGACAGGGAACCTACCCAAGACACAACTGATCATTTATTTGTGGAAGCCAAGTGAAAAGTCAATAAACCAATATATGAAACAACTATATAAAGATAAATAGTGCAGGTGAGAGTGCCAGAAAGAGTCCTTGTGAGTCAAGTGCTGGTGGCTAACACCTGTAATCTTAACTACTCAGGAAGCTAAGATCTGACGATCATGTTTCAAAGTCAGTCTCAACAAAAAATGTCTCTGAAATTCTTATCTCCCATGAACTAGCAATAAAGCATAATTGGGAACTGTGGCTCAAATGGTAGAATACTATATTTAAGATTTTAAAAAGATAAGCAACAGTGACCAGGTCCTGATTTCAAACCCGTTCAAACCCCAGAATCCACATACATAGAGAAAAGGTTTCTGTGAAGAGGTAGCACTGAAGCCAAGACCTGTAGATTGAGAGGGAGCCAGCTTTGGGGGCATGTGACAGAGGCAATAGCTAGGGTGAAAGTCTCAGGGCTGGAATAAACCCCATATCAGGAGGAAGTGGTGTGTGGCTGGTTCTGAGTGAGAAAGAGAATGAGGTGAGGTACATCTGAAAAATGGGGGCCAGGTGGGCACTGGTGGTTCACACCTGTAATCTAAGCTACTCAGGAGGCTGAGGATTGAGGATTGTGGTTCAAAGGTAGCCTGACCAGGAAAGTCCATGAGAATCTTATCTCAATAACCAACTCTGAAAAAGCTGGAAGTGGTACTGTGGTTCAAGTGGTAGAGCACTAGCCTTGGGCTCAGGCTCTGAGTTCAAGCCCCAGTCCTCATACTTCAGCTTTCTGAATAGCTAGGATTACATGTGTGAGCCACCACAGACAGGCAACCCTTTATTATATATTATCTAACTTAATGGTTGTGACTTTCCCATTAGGAGGGCTCACTCTGAGCTCATCCTATTCTGGTTCACTTTCAGTCGATGGCCAGGTCAGTTTCCCCTCTGGAACTAACTTGTCTGTGGGAGGAGGATAAAGCCCCTGAAGCGCCTTCCCTTGTTGGGTGCATCCTATATTGTAAGAGTGATGAAAGAGGTCCAAGATTAAAGCTGGGCTCCTAAGGTGGAGTTCCTATTGTGGGCAACCTGGGCTGGTGTGCAGCTTTGAACAAGTGACTCTGGGAAGATATGAAAAATAACCACACTTAAATCCAATTTTTTTCAAAATCCTCTTGAGAGCTAGAAGAGGAGAGGGGAAGGGAAGATATATTCTGAATAGTTTCCTTCCTGTTGTGACATTGATTGATACATTTTGCTCAAGCAGGAATTACTTCTTATCCTGGGAAGGTCCTCAGTTTACCTTCCCGTGGTTGAGAGTTGTATGAGATAAAATCCTCAGCTGTCAGCTCTATTAGGGCTACTTGACCCAGAGAAGAGGGCGACTCTTTTTGCAAACTGCTCTGCTCAGAAGGAGGTCCAATTTTCTGATTTTCAATAATGGGGACTAGGTGCTGCTAGAGAAAAGGATGTTATAAAATAGAGTGAGTTTGGAGCTCACACCCTTCAGAGGGAGGCCCAAACTGAGACCTGCTCTGAGAGAAAATCAAGGAACTGAGAGGAAGTTAATATTTTAGGTCATATGGCCAGAGAAGGCCTTTCTGTGGCAGAACTTCTGATCTAGCTGCTGAAAAGATGAACGAATTAAACAAAGTTTATTTTCCTTTTGTGTGTGTGTACAAGTACTGGGGCTTGAACTCAGGGTCCCATACACTTGCTTAGCTTTTTCCTGCAAGGCAGATGCTCTACCACTTTAGCTAAACTTCTACTTTGAAGTTTTTTGCTAGTGTATTGGAGATAGGAGTCTGTCAGAATTGGCTTTCCAGACTGGGTTTGAACATGGATCCTTAGATCTCAGCCTCCTGATAAGCTAGGATCAAAGACAGGAACTATTAAGCATTCAGGTCCACACAAAGGTGTAGAAGAAGTTTCCAGGGAAGAGAAGAACAAATTTGCAAAGGCCTTGCCTGATTTGTCAACTTGTTGGATATTGTTTATTGATTTATTTTTGAACATGGGGCTTGAACACTGGGCCGGGGCACTTTCTTTCAGCTCTTCAGCTCAAGTCTAGCACTCTACCACTAGAGCCACAGAACCACTTTGGATTTTCTGGTGGATAATTTGAGATAAGAGTTTCACAGTCTTTCCTGCCCAACCTGGCAATCCTCAGATCTCAGCTTCCTGAGTAGCTAGGATTACAGGCATGAGCCACCAGTACCTGGCTGGATATTTATTTATATAGGAATACAGCAATATCCTTGTAAATAGGATGAAAAATATTTAAGTTGGTCACTCCATATGAGCCTCACTGGCTTTAAGTTTTCTCTTTGATAGTTAATATGAAGGAAAGCCACAGGGGGATTCACCTCAGTTTATTATAAAAGGATGTCTCTGGCGTGTTTTTACAACAGTGTGCACAATGTAAAAGATAATAATGTTATTCATGACATTATACACAGTAGTAGAAAGGTAGAAAACCAAATGTCTCTTGATGGGTAAACAAAATGTGGTATAACCAGCCAAGGGAATATTATTCAATCTTAAAAAGGAATGACATTCTGACCATGCTACAACAAGAATGAATCTTTAAAATACTGTGAAATAAACCATATTAAAAATAAAAACTATATTTATGATTCTACATATATAAGGTACCAAAACATAGTCAAATTTGCTGGCTACCAGTGGCCCACACTTATAAAACTAGCTACTTATAGGGCTGAGAACTGAGGATGGAGGCTTGAAGCCAGACTAGAAAGAAATGTTGCTGAAACTCTTATCTCCAAAAAGTGAGATACAGTAGAGGTGAGACTCAACAATAGAACTGTGGAGCACATGGGCAGCAAAGATGGCGTTGGGAGGGGGTTGAGTGAGCAGAGCCCAATTTACTATAGAGCACATGGGCAGCCAAGATGGCGCTGGGAGAGAGTAGAGTGGGCAGAGCCCAATTGATCTTCCTATCAGTGCCTAACCAGCCCATGAAGGCTCAGGTGCATGATAGGGTGTGACCTTGACAGTGATTGGTTCCTCTTCCTCCCTTGCCATGCCACCCGCCCTTTTTGTATTTAATAAGGGCTGCTCTCTGTTAATAAATGAGTTTTCTACCTGCTGGATTTGGCTCCCTGCTGCGTCTGATTGTCTCCTGGGCTGGGGAACAGGCGAGCGCCACACTTACCTTTCCTCAGACCCCATCCATCTTTCGTGGGACGGACGAAGACCCAACATAGAACATCAGCCTTGAACAAATAAGTTTAACATAGAGGGGCTGGGAAAGTGGCTCAGTGGTAGAGAGCTTGCCTTGCATGCCTGAGGCCCTGGGTTCGATTGCTCAGCACCACATAAGCAAAAAGAAAAAAGCCATTGAAGGGTAAACAAAGGAGGAGGCTGCAATGCTTGGTAAGAAATGTATGCATTATCCTGCCCATGTAATTGTAACCCCTCTGTAAGTATGTTCTCAAATAAAATAAAATATTAAAAAAAAAAAAGAAAAAAGCCGGAAGTGGCGCTATGGCTCAAGTGGTAGAGTGCTAGCCTTGAACTGAAGAGCTGAGGGACAGCTCCCAGGCCCAGAGTTCAGGCCCCACGACCGGACCTCCGCCCCAAAAAAATGTTTAACATCGAATGGAGAATAGAGAATGAATGATGTGGCCAGTGCAGGTAAGAAAGAGCAGGCTTTCTGTGTGCAAAGGACTTCTTGGTCAACAGCACTGTGACAGAACACACAAAGACAGTACTAGGCTGAGAAGTAAGGACAAGGAAGACAGGAGAGTTGATTACCCGTTTTTTTTGTTGTTGTTGTATTTGTTTTTCCCAGTACTGGCACCTGGACTCAGGGCCTGGGTGCTGTTCCTGAGCCTCTTTATGCTTTGGGCTAGTGCTCTATCACTTGAGTCACAGAACTTCTTCTTTTTCTGAGTAGTTTATTGGAGATAAAAGTGTCATGTCATGGGCCTTCTTGTAAGGCTGGCTTCAAATGGAGATTAGTCTTCAGATTTTAGCCACTTGTGTTGTATTCCAATTTAAATTGTAGTATTCCAATTTCCCAGGAAGATATGACAGCACTCAGGCAATTTGGCTGGAAGTTCTTTATTTAGCCATATTCCATCTGTCCTCAGCTCACAGAGCTAGAGAACAGCCCTGTTTGTTGTTCAGGGGGGATTTTTATAGGAAGTGCTTTCACATAGGTGATGTTTACCAAAGCAAGCAAGCAAGGTTACAGAAGCAAATCATAGCCTTGAGTCAAACATGCCTTGGGACATTGGACCTTTGCCCTGATGTTGAAGAAGGGGAATCCTTTTCCCAGAGAGAATGCATGTCAGCATGCACCCTCACACCACACAGAAGCTCAAATGGGGACACACGAGTCAATGCTTCTGACAGTGCGCTGAAATTTTCTGAACAGGAATGATGTTTATTACAACTTCCTGAGTAATAAAGAACTCAGTACAGCTGGTGATAAGCATCATAATTGTTAGTGGCATTCAGCAAAATTTGTGATAAACTGCAAAGCTGCCAGTCTGGGAAGCTTGAGGGAGAGAGAGAAGTTTACTTTTAGCAAAAATGTTTCTGAATTTACATTTTTGTTCCCATGGATATCCTTCTTTACCAAGGGAAAGGGGCTCAGGAGAGAAAATTAGCTACCGCAGGAAGGATTGAGGCTAGAATAAACTTTCTTCCAGTGAATAGCAAATCAGATATCACACTGAGTAGCTAGGATTACAAGTTTGAGCCAAAACTGCCTATTTTGATTAATTCTTGTGTGTCATCCCCAGGAATGTGGATTCAAGCCAAGGTGACCCAAGCCTTCAAAGTTTTGTTACAGATATTGACTCAAGCTATGATGTCAGAAATACTGACCTTACTGTTCAGCCTGGAACCAAAAGAAACGGGAGGTGAGAGTTATCTATGTTTGTGGCTTGTAAATCACCAGGATTAGTGGCAGGCTGGAAAGAAGAGAATCAAGAGGGCACATGTGGAACATGGCAGACAGGAAGGCATCAGGGAAGAAGCAGTTTCGGGATGAGCAGTGGATCAGGAGGACCAGATTCTCTGTGGTGCAGAAAGTCTTTCTTCAGAGCCCTCACCACATTAGCCTGTCTTGGGTCACTCCATGTTTGTTTGGTGTTTCAGCCCTCAGTCATTTGAACTCTTAGGGCTTGGGGCTTCCTGTACATCCTCCTGGAGCCTGGCACAGGGTCTAGCCCACATTGGTGCTGGCTGATGGTTGCCTAATGGGGCTGGATAGAGACAAACACTAAACTGGAGGTTTCTGGAAGGGATCGGCGTGCACTTAGTGTCCAGAGGACATGCATGGGACTGTACCTTCATGAGGAAGAGGCCAGAGGACAGTCTCATGTTGCCTCCCTAACACTTTGGTAGAAATGGCAGACAGATGTCACAGGCAGCAGGCAATGCTCTCTGGTTTATATATGTGCATGCACACCCAACATCTGTGGCCCATTAGTGGAACAGTACACACTGATCACAGCATGGACCCCATTTCATGGCTGCGGACACTGAAATCCTGGGGTCTTGGTGTCCTCAGGCCTTGGCCAACAGCAGTGGGGAGTCTGAGACCTTGGAGGCAGGGCAATGGCAGGGCTCCAGCAGTATCTGCAAAGCCTGAGAAGCTCGACTCCTCAAGGATAGCTCACAGACGCAGAGGAGGCTGTGAAGAGGGATAGATCCCTGGGGTACACTTGAACCACCAAAAGGCACCCTGCTCACTAGCACCAAGCACGTACGGCTTATAGCCCAACAATCCAATTCTTGCTCTTTCTCACCTCACTTGGCAAGGGGGGGAGCCATGGAGGAGCAAGATGCACCATTTCAGTTGAGGAGGGATATATCTGATATCAGACCCACATATCACACCTAGATAGACTGGAACTCTCCAGAAGGCCAAGGTAACAGATATATTCGTTGTCTAACAAGTGTGGAAGTGGGAATCTTGACTGTGAGGACTCCATAGTCCCCAACTTGTGGGTTGGTGGCTGCGACTCCCCCCTGAGGTGGTGACTAAGTGGTAGCATCTGGGTTGCTAGCCTGTAAACAGAAGAAGTGAAGGTGGGCTGTGGAGTGGCCTGGTGCCTGGGCCACACTCTTTTGCTGAGTTGTTACTGTTGCCACCATGTGGATGTGCCTAGGCTTGGAGCAAGGTTACAGGGCCGGTGGGGCTGACTGGCTGTGCAGAAGCAGAAGGTGTCACTTCTGCAGGCAGTGACTCTATTACTGGCAGCCCTATGCTTCCTGCTCAACGTGGGGTGGGGCTCTGCACCATAATCGGCAGCCTGATGGCACCCCGAGGGGTTAGGAGGCAGATAACTGAGTGCCTCAGTATGGTGCTGAGAGAATGCTGCTCCCCAGTCTCCCACCCCTGTCTGGGTTTACTTCAAACCTGCAGCTTCTCCTTTCTCCTCCTCTGTGACCTCAGTGGCAGCACTAGAACAGTCTGTGCTTCTTCCTACTTTTCTCCCAGGTGGGGTAAATTGAGGCTGCGAGGATAGGGATTTGTCCACTCAGTAGAGTCAGAAATAGAACCCAGGGCCCTTGGTGCCCCAGTATGGAAGTCTTATTTCTACTTACCATACTTTACAATCAGTTCTTTCTATTGCCCTCTCCTGTCCCCTGACCTCCTCCAGCATTCTCTTTCTGGAGTGTACCCTGTCTGCACATGTCTGTATCCTGTAGGACTGATGCCCTCATCATCTTTGTTCCCCTCCCTAACTTCCACCTGCATATCCTGTGTCTCTACTCAGGTCAGTCCTTTTCCCATTTAACCACTTGCACAGGGACGCTAGGCCTCCCCACTAATTCTCCCTATTCACTCTTCCCCATCCTATCTGTATTTTAGGTATTGTTGATTGGGGAGTGAGTGCAAAGACCCTCTTGGAGCTGTAGGCCCCTTGGAGGGAGTGAAATGTGAATTTCTGGTTCTTGAGGAATTTGCCACCTTTGACTCTCCAGTAGTCCAGATGTGTTCCTGTGGAGGGATTTCCCAGAATGTCCCCAAGAGCAGTTCCCTGAGGGTGGAATGCCACATGCCTTCCTTCTCTGCCAGGAACTGATGGGACATGGTATTTTTTGGTATTCCAAACTGTGATCATATTTGATTCTGCCTCTTTGAAACTTATGTACCTGCACATCTGTACGTGCATTTGGACTAAAATAGCAATTTTTCTTCCTGTGTGTGTGTGTGTGTGTGTGTGTGTGTGTGTGTTTTCAGATCTTCAGTCTTAAACTCAGGGCCTGGGTTCTGTCTCTTAGTTTTTATCACTCATGACCAGTGCTCTACCACCTGATCCACATCTCTACTTCTGGCATTTTGGTGATTCATTGGAGATAAGAGTCTTACAGACTTTCCTACAAGGGATCCTTTATTTGTTTGTTTGTTTTTGGTCGGTCATGGGACTTGAACTCTGAGCTTGGGCGCTGTCCCTGAGGTCTTCAGTTCAAAGACAGCACTTTACTGCTTGAGCCACAGTGCCATTTCTGGTTTTCTAGTGATTTATTCGAGATAAGAGTCTCATGGAGGGCTTGGAAAGTGGCTCAGTGGTAGAGGGCTTGCCTTGCATGCAAGAGGCGCTGGATTCTATTCCTCAGTACCACATAAGCAAAAAGAAAAAAGCCAGAAGTGGCAATGTGGCTCAAGTGGTAGAGAGATAGCCTTGAGCTGAAGAGATAAGGAACAGTGCTCAGACCCAGAGTTCAGGCCCCAGGACCAGACCCAACAACAACAATAACAAAAGAGTCTCATGGACTTTCCTGCCTGGTCTGGCTTTGAACTGTGGTCCTTAGATCTCCCACTTGAGTAGTTAGGATTACAGGCGTGAGCCACTGGTGATTTGGCTCCTTCCATTTTTTGTTTTTCAAGTTTTTCATTGTTAATTAATCATAAGAGACTCAGATTTGCCTGCCCAGGCTGGCTTTTAAACGCAATCCTCGCATTGCAAACCTCATGATTGGATTATAACTGTGAGCCACCAGTACCACTCTGGGATTTGTCATTTTTGACAAATGCCAAATGTGTCTATTGAGATGGTCTGAGCATTGAACATTGCACTGCACCCAAGGCAAATTTCAGGAGAATGACAAAGATGTAGAGACCGTTTGGTGCCTCACACACACCATTACATAATGTAAGTTAATGACTTTCTTCCCAGAAATGCATAACTCTTATCTTTATACAATGTAAGGTGCTTAAGTGCTTCTTCATATTTATCTAAAATAGTATATACATTGAAAGGAACTCCACCATATGTAAGCAAAATATTTTTTGTTAGTGATGGGGATTGAACTCTGGCACTGTCCTTCAGCTCTTTAAGCTCAAGGTGAATGCTCCACCACTTGTGCCACAGCACCATTTCTATCTTTGTCTGTTCATGTGGTGTTGAGGAATCAAACCCAGGGCTTCATGCATGAGAAGCAAATACTCTATCACTGAGCCATCTTCCTAGGTCACTAAACAAAAGACATTTATGTGTCAGCTGGGCACTGTTGGCTGACACTTGTAATACTAGCTACTCAGGAGGCTAAGAGGTGGGGATTGCGGTTCAAAGCCAGCCTGAGCAGGTAAATGGAGCTGTGACTCAAGTGGTAAAGCACTAGTGTAGGGAGCCGAGGCGAGACTCGGCCCACTCCCTTGCAGCTTTGAGGTAACCACCCCAGACGGTGCTTGGCGGGACGCCTGGGCTGTGCGCGTGAACGAGCCAGGTAGAGTCCCCAGCCAATCCCATGACACCTGGTGACGGTGAAAGGCAGGCGACCAACAATAGAAAGACCCGCATTCCGATTCTCCTATATAAGCGGCTGTGTTTCGGGTGCACGCTCTCTTGCGCCCAAGCTCTCCTACAACTAAAAGGCTCTCCAATAAAGCGTGATCTGAGAAGACCCCTGGTGTGGTGGTCGTTTTACCTCGCTGGTCGAGTAGACGGTCGCGACAACTGGTGCCGAAACCCGGGAACGAACCTGGGACGGGACCCGCGCGAGAGGCCGAATTGGAGCCAGAACTCAACACGCGGAGAGGAGACGTCGGTAAAAAATCCCCCAGTATGCTGTTCACTGTAGATTTAGATATTTATTCGTTGCTTGCATTGCTTCTTCCCTTGTGGCTTGTCTTTTTGATGGTGCGCACTTGCCTCGAGGAGGGAGGGTTTGATTTAATCCAGGAAGGACGCAAAGTACTAACGCAGCATCAGGATAGTCTATCAGAGTCAGCATACAGTAAGGGGGAGGAAAATAGGCCTAAAAGAAAAAGGGAAAAAAGACAAAAGGATCCTAAAGAATTAAAGCAAGAGGGGCTGCAGCCCTCACAAAAGGAGAAGGGTTTCAGAGAGGAGCGGGTCTCAAGGAGACCCCCGTGCCCTTCTTTAAAAGCAAACCGGTTCTCAGCCCTACATGTGGAAGGGCAGGACCAAGAATATAGTAATCTTGTGAGTGACTCAGAGGAAGAAATGTTAGAGGAGGAGGGAGAGCAGCTCAATCCAGCTGATAGTGAAGAGTTAGAAGAGGCTGCGGCGGAGCACGAGGCAGACAGATATGGAGGGTGGCGCCCCCTAGGGGTGGGAGTACCGCAGCAGCCAGGGAGAGGAAACGGAGCTGCCCCTCACCCGTCGGACCCCCGCCGTGCCCGCCGGCAGGGAAGAGTCACTTTATAAAAGAAAAAACCTGGTCGCGATTAGCAGCCGCTTTCCCAGTCTTTGAGAATCCCATTAGTGCTGAAAGAAATTTTGAGCCGGTTTCCTACTCCCAGTTAAAAGATTTAGTTGAGGCAGTCAGGACTTATGGAGTGACGGCCAATTATACCACTGCCTTGCTTCGAAGGCTAACTATTAATGCTATGACACCTATGGATTGGTTTGAAGTGGCCGGTACTTGCCTTAATCACGGGCAGTTCCTTGATTTTCGGTCAATTGTACAAGACAAGGCTCAAGCACAATACAGACAAAATGTCCGTGACGGGCACCCAGACTGGACCGTAGACATGCTTCTCGGGCAGGGAATCTACTCGGTAGACCAGACAGGATATCCCTTTGAAGTATACCGCCAGGTAAACGAGGTTTTTTACAGGTCCTGGCGAGCCCTCCCAAACAAGGGAGAGGTGGCTGGCAATCTAACAAAAATCATGCAGGCCCCTAATGAGCCATTTTCTGATTTTGTTGCCCGTATGCTAGAGACAGCCGAGCGGGTATTAGGAAATCTGGAAACAGCCATGCCATTTGTACAACAAATCATTTTTGAACAAAGCACCAAGGAATGTCAGAGGGCAATTACCCCAGTAAGAACCCAAAGCCTAGAAGCTTGGTTAAAAGCCTGCAGAGAAGTAGGTGGCCCCCTGACCAATGCGGGGCTGGCAGCTGCTGTCTTGTCGGCTGCCGGGGCCGCAAAAGATAGTAAAGGAAAAGGGTGTTTCCAGTGTGGTCAGTTGGGACATTTTAGACAGCAATGCCCACAAAATGGTGGTCCTGTACAAAATATACCCAGGCCGCCAAGGACTCCAGGAGTGTGTCCTCGTTGTAAAAAGGGAAAGCATTGGGTCAACGAATGCAGGTCAGTTAGAGACATCAATGGACATTTTATCCCCCAAATTACTAACACTAATTCGGAACAGGAGCCAAAAAACGGAGAGAAGGGCCCTCGTCCCAAGGGCCCGAAAGTTTATGGGGCATTTCAGACTCTGGCTCCCAGACAGCACCCGCAACAACTCCCCAGCCAAGAAGAGCAACCTCAGGCTCCGCAGGGTTGGACCACTGTGCCACCTCCGGACGGGTATTAACACAGCAGATGGGAGTCCAGATTGTGGAGACAGACATGACAGGACCCCTAGATGAAGGCACTGTAGGAATAGTTTTAGGACGCTCCTCCTCCACAATGAGAGGATTAATAATTTTCCCAGGAGTGATTGACCCTGACTATACGGCGACTATCAAGGTCCTCTGTCATGTCCCCCATGGAGTGGTGTCCATTTCTCCCGGGGATAGAATTGCACAGCTTCTGCTTCTCTTCATGGCAATTTCCCTGCTAAGGAGATAGAGAGAGGAGATAAAGGGCTAGGCTCCACTGGAGTCGACCTTACATGCCTGTCCATAACTTTAGACCAAAGACCCATGCTAACTCTCCAAGTGGAAGGGAGAAGATTTGAGGGATTGGTGGATACAAGGGCAGATCGAAGCATCATCCAAAGAGGGGAGTGGCCAAAGCAATGGCCAACTCAGAAATCCTCCCAGACCTTACAAGGGCTGGGCTATGCCGATGCCCCACAGTTAAGTGCAAAAGAATTGACTTGGAGAACAGACGAAGGCCAGGTTGGAAAAATGCAGCCATTTGTGGTAGACGTCCCTGTCAATCTTTGGGGAAGAGATGTGCAGCAACAGCTAAAGCTAACTTTAACTAATGATTATTCTGAGGCCAGTCAGAATATGATGAAACAGCAAGGATTTGTGCCAGCCTTGGGGCTTGGTTGGCGTCTCCAAGGACGCAAGGAGCTGATAGAGCCACTTCCTAAACAGGACAGGAAGGGTTTGGGTTTTTCTTAGGGGCCTCTGAAAACAAAGCTTCCACTGAAGGTGCGGTACCCATACCTTGGTTAACGCAAAAGGCGGTGTGGGTTCCTCAGTGGCCCCTCTCTGGAGAAAAATTGGAAGCGGCTCAAACTCTTGTCCAGGAACAGCTGCAGCTGGGGCATGTTGAGCCTTCAGTGTCATCTTGGAATACCCCAATTTTTGTGATCAAAAAGGCCTCCGGAAAATGGAGATTATTACATGACCTTAGAGCAGTAAATGCCCAGATGCAAATTATGGGACCCATCCAAAGGGGACTTCCACTGCTCTCTGCTTTACCTAGAGAGTGGCCTATTTTGGCTTTAGACATTAAGGATTGCTTTTTTTCCATACCTCTTTATGAAAAGGATAGGGAGCGCTTTGCCTTTACTTTGCCCTCGGTTAATCATGAAACCCCAGATGCTCGCTATCAGTGGAAAGTTCTCCCCCAAGGGATGGCTAATAGCCCAACAATTTGTCAATTGTTCGTGGGGGCTGCATTAACCCCTGTTAGGGAAAAATTTCCAAAAGTACAGATTGTCCATTATATGGATGATATCTTGTTGGCTGCTCCCTCGGTAGAGACTCTTCATAAGGTGTTTGGGCAGGTAACGGAGACCTTAGCTAATAAAGGATTAATTATTGCCCCTGAGAAGGTTCAGCAGACTAGTGTTGTTCAATTTCTGGGAACCATTGTTTCTCCTACTGAGATTAAACCACAAAAACTTTCCATTCGAACTGGTCATCTTAAAACACTTAATGATTTTCAGCAATTGGCAGGAGATATTAATTGGATAAGGGGGTTTCTTAATCTCCCTCGGTCAGAGTTGTTACCTTTATTTGCTATTTTGGAGGGCGACCCTGAAGTCACCTCCTCTAGATCCCTGACACCTTTAGCACTAAATTCCCTACAAAAGGTTGAGGCAGCTTTGTCTAGGGCTCAACTTTCACGGGTTTATTTGAAATTACCTATTGATTTATGTATATTAAAAACAAAAAATTATCCCACGGGGGTTCTTTGGCAAAATGGCCCCTTATTGTGGCTCCACGGCAATTCTGTGGGAGCAAAAACTGTTCAATATTTTCCTGAATTAGTGGCTAAGCAGGCAATTTTGGGTATAAAGTATTGTTTAATTCACTTTGCAAAAATTCCAGATAAATTAATTATTCCATACACCCGTGAGCAAGTTGAAATTTTAGCAGCCACAATGGATATGTGGGCAATTCTTGTTTGCTCATTTCCAAATGTAATTGATAATCATTATCCTAAGCATCCTCTGCTTGCCATAGTTAACAAAAATTTAGTGTATTTTCCTGTTGTCACTTCAAAGGAGCCCTTGGCTGATGCTCTAACCATCTTTACGGATGGATCAAAATCTGGACAAGGTGCCTTTTTTGTTCAAGGACACAAACAGCCGGTAGTCTTTATTTTTCGGCCGAATGTCCCACAGGCTGTTGAATGTTTAATTGTGCTTGAAGTTTTTAAAAGATTTGATCAACCTTTTAACTTATTTTCTGATTCATTATATGTTGTAAATGCCGTTGCTTCTCTTGAAGTTGCTGCTTCAGTTAAGCAGGCCAGTACAATTTCTAATGTTTTGTTACAGATTCAATCCCTTATCTTAAACAGAAAACATCCTTTTTATATTGGACATATTCGTGCCCACTCTATGTTGCCGGGCCCGATGGCAAAGTGTAATGATTTGGTGGACCAGGCAACTCGGGCTATGGCTGTGTAGAATTGGCAAAAGACTTTCATAGATTGTATCATGTACCTGCTAATACCCTTAGGAAAAGATATAATTTGTCCAGGCATGTGGCAAGAGATATTGTTAAAGCCTGTAAATCTTGTGTTACCTTTCTTCATCCTCCCCATGTGGGGGTAAACCCCAGGGGGTTGAGACCAAACGCCCTATGGCAAATGGATGTTACTCATCTGACGGAATTTGGTAAGTTGAAATATTTACATGTGTCTGTGGACACCTTTTCTGGTGTCATTCATGCCACACCTCTGGCAGGAGAAAAGGTGTCTCACGTCAGAATACACTGCTTAGAAGCTTGGGCAGCTTGGGGAAAGCCCCTTAGACTCAAGACGGATAATGGCCCTGCTTATACTTCCCATGGTTTTCGCGCCTTTTGCGCACAAATGCAGGTTGCCCACACCACCGGATTGCCCTACAATCCTCAAGGACAAGGTATAGTGGAAAGAGCTAATAGAAGCATAAAAGAAATGCTTCAAAAACAAAAAGGGGGAGTTGCTGAGTCCGCGTCCCCCAGGGAAAGACTTTCTCTTGCGCTCTTTACCCTTAATTTTTAAATTCTAAATGACAACGATCAGTCTGCCGCAGATTGGCATATGACAAGAGACTCCATGGATACTAAAGACATGGTTATGTGGAAGGATGTTATTAATAATAAATGGTATGGACCGGATCCGGTAATAACGAGATCCAGGGGAGCTGTTTGTGTTTTTCCACAGAGTCAAGAAGTACCTCACTGGGTGCCAATGAGACTGACCAGGCCGGTGGAGACTGCAACAGAACCCCCTCTTGAAGATGCAGCTGATCTTCCTGCTGTTAGCAACAGTGCTAATAGCAATCCCTGTGATAGCTAAACCAATGATGCTGTGGGCTGTTACAATTTACTGACTGGATTGCCTCTGCGGTGTCCTTTTTCAAAGAGCGGGTGGGAGTCAGAATGTTTTTAGCCTGCTGCTTGGGAGGATGCGTGGTCTGCCTATGGTTGGTCTGTCGCCTTCGAGCCCAAACCAGAAGGGACAAGGTTGTTATCTTGCAAGCATTAGCCGCTTTGGAGTGTGGATCCTCACCCCAGATTTGGCTGTCGGCCCTGAGAGGCAGTTAAGCCTTACCATTCTGCATAGCCTTAGCACCCCGAGGGATCAGGGGATCCCATTGCACCAGGACAGGTATGCAATTTGCAATTTGGGACAGGGTGCAAGGCAAGTGCACTGCACTTGAGGAGATGGTTCTCATCTCCTCAAGAAGAGCATGCTGGGTTGCAAGTGGGTTGATGCCCAAGATCCCACCTCTGCAAAAAAGGCATCGGACGGGCCTGGTCATCACTGGGGAAGGCGCCCCTCAGGCGAAGACCAGTGCAAGGTCCTCTCATTAATGTCTTAGACAGAGGCCCAACCTCTACTCTTACCTGTTGCCATAAAACAAAGAAGGGGGAACTGTAGGGAGCCGAGGCGAGACTCCGCCCACTCCCTTGCAGCTTTGAGGTAACCACCCCAGACGGTGCTTGGCGGGACGCCTGGGCTGTGCGCGTGCACGAGCCAGGTAGAGTCCCCAGCCAATCCCATGACACCTGGTGACGGTGAAAGGCAGGCGACCAACAATAGAAAGACCCGCGTTCCGATTCTCCTATATAAGCGGCTGTGTTTCGGGTGCACGCTCTCTTGCGCCCAAGCTCTCCTACAACTAAAAGGCTCTCCAATAAAGCGTGATCTGAGAAGACTCCTGGTGTGGTGGTCGTTTTTCCTCGCTGGTCGAGTAGACGGTCGCTACACACTAGCCTTGAGTAAAAATAGCAAAGGGACAGGGCCCAGCCCCTGAATTCAAGTCCTACTCTGCACTACCAGTTTAAAACTTTTTTTAATGATAAAGCAAGTCATCATCCATGGGTCTAACACACTTGTGAGCAGTTGCTGACATACATGTCTGCCAACCTACAATATCGGCACATGCAACATGATAGACTTATACATTTCTGTTCATTTCAAGGCTAGGTACAATCACATGATTACAATATATGTAGAAGCTGCAATCAGTTTGAAGTCTACGTTCATTTTCTTTGTCAGTGCTCTTGTAAGTGTGTCTGAGCAGTGTCCCTCACAGGAAGAAAAGAAGCTCCTAATGACTCACCTTAATCTCATGTTGTGAGTAGAAATAAGACCGGGCTGTATGTCAATGCAACATTGCTTGGCTGTTTTTGACTCATCCTGGTTCCTTGAAGTCAGAGCCCCATCTTTTGATTCCATGTTAGGGATCTCAGGGGAGGTCACCATCAAATAGGAACTGAAGAATATCACCAGCTCCCCTTCATTAAAACCTCATTATAGTTGAAGCCAGTGGTTCACATGTGTAATCCTAACTACTCAGGAGGCTAGCAATATATGGTTGTGGTTCAATGCCAGCACTGGGTAGAAAAGTCCATGACACTTTTATCTCCAATTAAACATCAAAAAAACTTGAAGTGGACCAGTGTCCCAAGTGGTAGAGTGCTAGCCTTGAGCAAAAAAGCTCAGGGACAGCCCTAGGAATGGCACACACACACACACACACACACACACACACACACACACACACACACACACAAACAAACAAATACACACACATACACACACACTCAAACACACATACGCCCCTTTTTGTTAGCTCATCTAATGCTCCCAACAACCATATAAGTCAGGTATGCTTATTTCCATATTACAGAGGAGGAAAATTCCTGGTGTGTCAGTGGACTCAGACCTCAAATCCATGCCCCTGTCCCAGTACTTTTTTTGGGAATAAACCTGTGGACCAAGAGACAAACAGGTTACAGGCATTCTGTGGTGTGTGTGTGTGTGTGTGTGTGTGTGTGTGTGTGTGTGTGTGTGTGTGTGTGTGTGTGTGTGTGTGTGTGTGTGTGTGTGTGTGCACCAATCCTAGGGTTTGAACTTCGAGTCTGGGTTCTGTCCCTTAGCTTTTATTCTCAAGGTTGGCACACTGTACCACTTGAGCCAAAGCTCCACTTCTTGGTCTTTAGTTCTTCATTGGAGATGACTCTCACAGACTTTTCTGCCCAGGCTGACTTTGAATCATGCATGGTTCTCAGATCTCAGCCTCCTCAGTAACTAGGAGTCTAGATGTAACTATTGGCATCAGGCATAGATTCTTCACCCTTCTGGGTAAATCTGTCTTACCTGGTTTCCTCAGTGTGAATTGGTTTTAATAATGTTTGACCCTAGGCCAGTTGAGACTTGTATGTCCTTATTACAGAGTCTGGCTGGTGCTTCATTACAGCACTAACTACTCTGCCTGTGATGAAAGTTTTTGAAAAGAAAAAGTAAGCCAGGTGATGGTGACTCACACCTTTAATTCTAGCTGGTGAAGAGGCTGAGATCTGAGGATTGCTATTCAAAGCCAGCCTGGGAAGGAAAGACTGTAAGAATCTGGAAGTGGGGCTGTGGCCCAAGTGGTAGAATTTTAGCGTTGAATGAAGAGCTCAGAAACAGTGCCCAAGCCCTCTTTTCAGACCATAGGACAAACACAAAATGAAAGAAAGAGAAAGAAAGAAAGGGAGTAGGGGCAGGAGGAGAAGGAAAGAGGGAGAGAAGAATTATGGCATTAGTGGCTCAGATATGTAAAAGCAAACCAGTAGTGGAACTGTGTCGCAAAGTGGTAGAGAGTTAGCTTTGAGCGAAAAAGCTCAGACACAGGCCCTGTGATCAAGTCCAAAGAAGACAAAAAAGAGAGGGAGGGGATAGAAGGAGAAAGGGAAGGAAGGAATGATCTAGTTCAAGAGTTGAGTGAAATAGAAACTTCTGGGTATCCGGGAACCTACAGACAACCAGGAGGCATAGTTTTTTAACCACACATCCTTGGCTGGTGCTGACAGTCAGATTCCCCCTACAGAGTCCATGCTGTGCTTGAGTTCAGGCCTATTGAATCCTCCCTGGGCCTTGGGACTGAAGATCTAGCCTTAGCTTCATTTGTAAAGACTAGGAACCTGAGGACACCAAGGACCTCTCATGGCAAGAAGAGTAAGACATGGGTATCCATTCCTTGAAATCAGATCCTTTCAGTGACATGCCTACTCTGATCCTTCTATCCTATCATCTAAAAAATACCTACATCACCAGCACTCCAGGAAAAGAAAGGGAGCCCCCTCAATGGCTATAGGGTGGGTCTCTCTATCCCATTTGACAGTCCTGGTCCAGCACAGATTCTGCCAGCCCTCTCCTTCTCTCTCCCTCCCTCTCTCTATTGTTTTGGGGAGTCTTCAATGACCAGAGTATAGAATGGGCTGCTATCTCCCCATTGGCACCAACAGTATTTAGCCATTTTCCTCAAAATCACAGCCAGAGCACGAGTGATTAAAGTCAAATTCAAATCTGCCAGCAAGTCATAACATATAGGGCTAGGACATTTATCAAGGCTGGGGGCCTCTAGTGACCTCAAAGAAAGCCAGTGAGATGGGGCAGGGAAGAGGCTGCAGTGGGACTTCTCTTCTCTGCCCTGCACCTTATAAGGCTTCTCAAATCAAGGTCAGGCCAAATAATAATGACAAATAATAAATATTGATTACTAACAACTCCTGTATTGAGACATGAAGGTTTCATTTATTTTATTTTTACCCCATCAAATGTCCATACCCACCCCATGGAGTATTTATTATTATTGATGTTCTTTCTTAAACTTCATTCACATATCAGAAAATGGTATTCAGAGAGATTAAGCCACTGACTAGAGCCACACAGCTCAAAATGCAAATAGTAAACATAAGAATACTGTCTGAGGCAGGTGCTGGTATCTCATGCTTGTAATCTTAGGTACTCAGGAGGCTGAGGTCTGAGGATCATGGTTTACAGCCATGATCTCCGATTAACCACTAAAATGACTGCAATGGAGCTGTAGCCCAAGTTATAGAGTGTTAGTTTTGAGTGAAATATCTAAGGGACAGTGCCCAGATCTTGAGTTCAAGCTCTGGTACTGGCACCAAAAAATAAAAACAAAAAAAAAGGCTCATAACCTTCACCCAAGACTATCTCCCACACACCAACAAAAACCTGGACCTGAAGGTGTGTGTGGCTCAAGAGGTAAGTACTAGTCTCAAGCAGAATAAGCTAAGGGAGTGTCTAAACCCTGAGTTCAAGCCTCCCCACTATAAACTTGTGTGTATATGTATATGTGTGTATATCTATATACACATATATAAAATGTGTCCACACATATGTACACATGCATGTATGTATACACATATGTGTATGTGTTGATTGGGGGATATCAGGCCTGATATCTCAAGCAAGAGAAAATTTTTGCATCATTCAGCCTGTAGATGGAGACTCAGAATTTCTATACTGCAGTTAAGTGAGGATACTCAAATTTTGAAATTCATCAAATCATTCGACAAAGCCCATTCTATTTAGGAAGGGTAATCATCTTTTTTTGATTTGTTTTGTTATGTTTTTGTTTTTTGCCAGTTCTGGGGCTTGACCTCAGGTCCTGCGCACTGTCAGTGAGCTGCTTTTGCTCAAGGACAGTGCTCTACCACTTGAGCCACAGAGTAACTTCTAGGTTTTGTTCATGCGGTATTGAGGAATCAAACCCAGAGATTCATGCATGCTAGGCTAGCACTCTAACACTAAGCCACATTCCCAGGCCATAATAAATCTTCTTTACTCCAAGTTTAAAATTATTTAAATTTATCTATTGAAATTTACCCATGTGATTAAAATGGTAATCACATCCAAAAATTTTTTAATTTCTTTCCTTTTTTATTGCGAAAATACTGTACAGAGGGGTTACAATTACTTGGGCTAGGTAATGAATACATTTCTTATCAAACATTGTTGCCTCTTCCTTTGTTTCCCCTTACCATCCCTTCCCATCTCCCACCCACCCACCCTTAATCCCCCCTCCCTCCAAAGATGTAAAGTTTGTTTTTCTCCATAACGACTTTTATATCTCATTGTTGCAATGGGTCCACCTGTATCCCTATTTAAACAATTTGTTTTTTATTTGTTAGGAAATGGAAAGACTTGGAAAAAATTATATTAAGTGAAGTAAGCCAGACCCAAAGAAACATAGGTCCCAAGGGTTCCCTTATATGCAACAAATAGTATATGTCTGACATAAGCAGAAACAGTCAGATAAATTGATGTTAGGCGAAATGAACCCCAAGATAAAGATTCAAATGTTTTTTCTTCCTTGCGATTATTTCTAACAGCTTTATAAGATGATTACTTTGTTGCTTTGTATGTCCCTTCCCCACAGTATAACCCCTGCTTCCAAAAGTCTTTTCACAGCAACATTTACATTGATGTTTGACTAAAACATGAGGCACTACATGCTAGCAGAATTAATGTGTTAAAATTCACCATCTCTAGCCGTGAGTTGTTCGCTCATGGCTGTAATTCTAGCTATTCAGGAAGCTTAGAGCTGAGGACTGAAGCTTTATGAGACTCATCTCCAATTAACTATCTCAAAAAACTGATGTGGAATTATGGTACCAGTGGCAGAGTGCTAGCCTTAAGCAAAAAAACCCACGGATGGTGCCCAGGACCTAGTACAAGCAATAAAATTGTGTGTGCATGAGCATGAACACACAAACACACACACACATGCACACATATAAGCACATGCACATACACACCATTACTACCACTATCATTAGAATATCATGACTCTAGTCACAGGAGATCTGCCACAGTCAAATTGTGAGACAGGAAGTAGAATGGTGGGTTTCCTGAGACTGTGGAAAGGGATGGATGGAAGGTGCTCTTTAATAAGTGCTTAATTTCAGGTTGGATTCTGAGAAAGTTCTAGAAGTTGGTATCAGAGAGGGTGCATGAAAATTTGAATGTACTTAAAGCCACTGAAGTGTACAATTGTAACTGGTTGAGATGACACATTTTATGCTATGGTTATTTTCCCAGGATGAGAGAATAGATAACAATACAGCCAGGGAGGGCCTGGACAAGAAAAGATAGCAGGAGGCGAGGGCCCTTATAGTGTTCACTCCTTCAGTTTCCCACCAACAAATATCTGCTGTTGAGCCACTTGTGCTGGGCTTATGACAGGTTGGAGCAAAGGCAGTGGGTGGCTACCTGTAATTGGCCCTCTATCATTTGAGCCACATCTGTACTTCTGGCTCTTTTTAAGTTAATTGGAGATAAAACTCTCAGATTTAGCTGCCTGGGCTGGATTTGAACTTCAATCATCAGATTTAAAGTTTATTATACTATCTTAAAGAAATGATTGGAACTTGCTCTTTTGTTGTTGTTGGTTTTGGTTGTCAGGCTTGCACTTGGGTCCCAGGCTCTGTACCTGAGTTCTTCTATTTAAGGTAGCATTCTACCAGTTTTCATTACTTCACTACTTTTAGTTTTCTGGTGATTAATTGGAAATAAAGTATCACAGACTATACTGCTCAGACTGGCCATGAACCTTGATCTTCTGATCTCAATCTCTTTAGTAGTTAGGATTTCAGGTGTGAGCCAATTACACCTTGCTGGGAACCTGCTCCTTTATGAAGGAAGGCATTCTGATTATCTCCATTTTCCAGATATAGAAACAGAGGCAAACAAATTAAAATGACTTGTCTATGATGTCACACGTTAGTAAATGCTGGAGCTGGGTCTTTTATCCTGGTCTTTCCAATGGCAAATCTCACCCTCAAATAATACTCCATTAGTGTGTTGCCTTTGTTATCCCCTACCCTCACATTCCTGTAGCAAGGAATCAAAAACAAGGTGTGATTAAGTACAGGATCTGTCTAATGAAGAGAGTGCCTGGGTTTGAGTCTCATCTTCACTACTGAAGTTGGATTGAGAGGTTTGTTGGGCCGGGATTAAAGGTTTGTGTTTTTGGCCCTGGCAAATCATTGGTTTTGTTCCAGTAGCCTGGTCTGTAAGACTAAGATAATGATTACCTATCTCATAGGTTTATTACCAAGTTCACAAAGAAAAAGGTGGGTTGGTGCCTAGCATATACTCAGCAACCCATTGATGTCAGCTGTTTATTTCATTGAGTAAAGATGGCAGCCAATGGCTGGGTGTCCAGCTCAATAGTAAAGCCTATACTTATTTAGCATGGTGTGGAGGAGGAAGTTTGGGAGGGGACAGGAGGAAGAATCAAGAAGAAGGAAGAAGAAATGGTAGAATGTGGCCAGGCACCAGCAGCTCAAGCCTGTAATCCTAGCTACTTAGAAGGCTAAGATCTGTGGATGGTGGTTCAACCCAGCCTGGGCAGAGAAGTCTCTGAGACTCTCAAGTCTAATAAAGTACTCAAAAAAAGCTGGAAATGGCATTGGTGCTCAAGGGGTAGAATACTACCCTTGATTGAGCACAATTTGGCTCAGGGACAGTGCTCAACCAATGAGTTCCAGTTCCAGGTATGGCTAAATCAATCAGTCAATCAATAAAACAAGGAGTAAAAGTGGAAGATTCGGTTGTGTGTTAGCCATGTATTTTTTTTCTTGCTATGACAAAATATTTGACAGAAATATCCTAGGAAGTTATTTTTCTCAGTGTCATAGATTTCAGGCATTAATGGCAGAGAAGAACATGGAGGACATGGAGCATGGGGAGGGGTAAGAGAGGGAAAGGGAGTGCTTCGATGGGAAGATTCCCTTTTCTCTTCATTAACTCCGTATGGAAAGCCAGCATACCGGCTGGTGCCACCCATGTGCAGGAGGGATATCTGCTTCGGTTAATCTGTTATGGAAACCCACCAAACACACCCAGAGTTATGCTTTAATTATTAGCTGGGCGCATCTAAACCAAATCAAATCAATCCCATTGAAGCTCATCCTCAAGATTAACCATCACAGATATCAATTTCATTTGCCTCCAAATTTACATTCCTTGTTATCTCTCAACTCACCAATCATTTATCATTCTTGTTTTTTTTCACATTTAGGCTAGTGTGTGTGTGTGTGTGTGTGTGTGTGTGTGTGTGTGTGTGTGTGTGTGTGTGTGTGTGTGTGTGTGTGTGTGTGTCCTACTTAATGGTGAAACCACATATACTTTTCTCCTAAAATCAGCAACAAGGGTACCATATCTACTGTCACCACTTGTAAGTTGCAGGAACTAGATTTGCAAGGAAAATCAATTTGACAATAGAAATGTCAATATCTGTGTTGATAGGAAGGAGTGTAATTATCTTTTTTGCAGATAATATTATCTTTTTTTGTTCCATCCTGAGCCTAGAACTCAGCGATTGTGTTTTGTCCCTGAGCTTTTTACTCAAAGCTAGAGTTCTACCCCTTGAACTGCAACTCCACCTCTGGTTTTTTAACGGTTAATTGGAAATAAGAATGTCAAGAGTCTCACATACTTCTTTGTCCAGTCTAGCTTCCAACTGCAATCCTCAGAAATCAGCTTCCTGAGTAGCGAGGATTAGAGGCAGCAGCCACTGGCTCCCAAATCTCATATTATTTTTTATTTAGAAAATTACAAGACCCAGCAATCCCACTTTTGGGCATTTACCCAAATGTTTACAAACAAAACCACACTAAAGCTACCAGCACAACTATGTTTATTGCAGCATTATTTACCATAGCTAAGATCTAGAACCAACCCAGATGCCCCTCAGTAGATGAAAGGATCAAGAAAATGTGGTATATATACACAATGGAATTCTATGCCTCCATCAGAAAGAATGACATTGCCCCATTTGTTAGGAAATGGAAAAACTTGGAAAAAAATTACATTAAGTGAAGTAAGCCAGGCACAAAGAAACACAGGTCCCATGGTTTCCCTTATTTGCAATATCTAGTATATGTATGAGTCAAGCGGAAAAAGTCAGATAATGTGATGTTAGGAAAATGAATCCTTAGATATTTTAATCTTTTTTTTCTTTCATGCATGTGTTTCTAACGCATTTATAAGTTTATTTCTTTGTTGCTTTGTATGTCCCTCCACCACAGTATAACCCCTGCTTTCAATATATTTGATGTCAGTATAACTTATGAAGGAGATGGGGAAAAACAGTCATTTAAGGATTCAGGTGGACCTGTTGCAACAATGAGAAGTACAAATTGTCATGTCAAAAAAGGAGCTTTACAATGATGGTGGGGGGAAGCGGGGGGAGGGAAGGATTGGAGGGAGGGAGGAGGCTGGGAAGGGAGGTGAAGGGTAAACAAAGGAGGAGTCTGCAATGCTTGGTAAGAAATGTATGCATTATCTTGCCCATGTAATTGTAACCCCTCTGTACAGTATATTCACAAATAAAATAAAATTAAAGAAAGAAAGAAATGAACCTACAGACAAATAACCAAGTAGTCTTCGCTAAGGGAGCTAAAATAATAGAATGGAAGAAAGACAGTCTGTTCAGTAAATGGTATTGGCAAAATTGGTAAACTACTTGTAGAAAACTAAAGCTAGATCCTTATATATCACCCTGTACTAGAATCAACTCCAAATGGATCAAAGACCTCGGAGTCAAAGCAGACACTCTGAAAACATTACAGGATGGAAAAGGAGAAACCATAGGTCTCCTTGGCTCAGGCCGAAATTTTCTTTTTTTTTTTTTAATTTAATTTTATTTTATTTGTGAACATACTGTACAGAGGGGTTACAATTACATGGGCAGGATAATGCATACATTTCTTACCAAGCATTGCAGGCTCCCCCTTTGTTTACCCTTCACCTCCCTTCCCAGCCTCCCCCCTCCCCCCCACGCAATCATACCCCCTCCCCCACACACACCGACATTGTAAACCTGGTTTTGACATGACATTTTGTACTCATTGTTGCAACAGGTCCACCTGAATCCTTAAACGACTTCTATGTCCCCATCTCCTCCACATGTTATACTGACATCAAATATAGTGAAAGCGGGGGTTACACTGTGGGGGAGGGACATACAAAGCAACAAAGAAATAATCTTATAAATGCGATAGAAACACATGCATGAAAGAAACGAAAACATTAAAATACGTATTTAAGGGTTCATTTTCCTAACATCACATTATCTGACCTTTTCTGCTTGACTCATACCTATACTAGATATTGCAAATAAGGGAAACCATGGGACCTATGTTTCTTTGGGCCTGGCTTACTTCACTTAATATAATTTTTTCCAAACCTTTCCATTTCCTAACAAATGGGGAAATGTCATTCTTTCTGATGGAGGCATAGAATTCCATTGTGTATATATACCACATTTTCTTGATCCATTCATCTACTGAGGGGCATCTGGGTTGGTTCCATATCTTAGCTATGGTAAATAATGCTGCAATAAACATAGTTGTGCTGGTAGCTTTAGTGTGGTCTTGTTTGTAAACATTTGGGTAAATGCCCAAAAGTGGGATTGCTGGATCATAGGGGATATCTATGTGAAGTCTTTTGAGGAACCTCCATACTGCTTTCCAAAGTGGTTGAACAAGTTTACATTCCCACCAACAATGAAGTAAGGTTCCTTTCTGTCCACATCCCCTCCAGCATCTGTTGTTGTTAGAGTTCTTGATTTTTGCTGTTCTAACTGGAGTGAGGTGATATCTCAATGTTGTTTTGATTTGCATTTCTTTTATGGCTAGGGATGTTGAACATTTCTTCATGTGTCTATTGGCCATCCTTCTTTCTTCTTCAGAGAAGCTTCTCTTTAAGTCTTTCGCCCACTTATTTATTGGGCAGTTGTTTCTTTGAGGATTTGTTGTTGGGGGGTTTAATTTTTTGAGTTCCAAGTATATTTTAGATATGAGACCCTTGTCCGTTGTATGGCTAGTAAAGATCTTCTCCCAATCGGTGGGCTTTCCATTGATCTTGCTAGCTAAGTCATTTGCCCTGCAGAAGCTCTGCAACCTTATGCAATCCCATTTGTCCAACCTTTCTTTGATTTGTTGTGCTTCCGGGTCTCTATTCAGAAAATTTCGGCCTGAGCCAAGGACACCTAGGGTTTCTCCTATTCCATCCTGTAATGTTTTCAGAGTGTCTGCTTTGAGTTCAAGGTCTTTGATCCATTTGGAGTTGATTCTGGTGCAGGGTGATATATAAGGATCTAGCTTTAGTTTTCTACATGTAGTTAACCAATTTTGCCAGCACCATTTACTGAAGAGGCTGTCTTTCTTCCATTCTATTGTTTTAGCTCCCTTATCGAAGATTAGATGGCTATAGGTCTGTAGGTTCATTTCTGGGTTTTCAATTCTATTCCATTGGTCCTGAGGTCTGTTCTTATGCCAATACCAAGCTGTTTTGATTACTATGGCTTTATAGTAGAGTTTGAAATTTGGTATTGATATTCCTCCAGCAGTGTTCTTTCCGTTGAGGAGCGTTTTTGCTATTCGGGGTCTTTTATTGTTCCATATGAATTTTTGGATTGCCTCTTCTATTTCCTTGAAGAATGAGGGTGGAATTTTGATAGGTATCACGTTGAATTTGTAGATAGCCTTGGGAAGTTTTGCCATTTTCACGATGTTGATCTTGCCAATCCAGGAGCATGGGAGGTTTTGTCATTTTTTAAGTTCTGTGTTGATTTCCTTTTTCAAGATTTTAAATTTTCATCGTAGAGGTCCTTCACTTCTTTAGTTAAGTTAATTCCAAGGTATTTTATTTTTTGTGGGGCTATTACAAATGGAGTTGCTTTCCTAATTTCAGCCACACTTTTCTCATTGTTGGCATACAGAAAAGCCATTGATTTTTGGGGGTTAATTTTATAACCTGCTACTTTGCCAAAGTTTTGAATCAGCTTGAGTAATTTGGGAGTGGAGTCTATGGGATTCTTTAAATACAAGATCATGTCATCTGCAAAGAGGGAGAGTTTTATTTCTTCTTTCCCTATTTGGATCCCCTTTATGTCTGCATCTTGTCTTATTGCTGTAGCTAGGCATTCTAATACTAGATTGAAGAGAAGTGGAGAGAGTGGGCATCCTTGTCTTGTTCCTGAGTTAAGAGGAAATGGCTTTAGTTTTTCACCACTGAGTATAATGCTGGATGTAGGTTTGTCATATACAGCCTTTATTGTATTGAGGAATGTTCCATGGATTCCTAATTTTTCCAAAACCTTCATCATAAAGGGGTGTTGGATCTTGTCGAATGCTTTTTCTGCATCAATTGAGATAACCATGTGGTTCTTCTAATTGCTCCTTTTGATGTGATGAATAATATTAGTTGATTTGCATATATTGAACCAGCTTTGCATCCCTCAAATGAATCCTGTTTGATCATGGTGTATGATTTTTTGGATGAATTGTTGAAGTCGATTTGCCAAAATTTTGTTGAGAAGTTTTGCATCAATGTTCATCAAAGAAATGGGTCTATAGTTCTCTTTCTTTGATGAGTCCCTGCCTGGTTTTGGGATGAGGGTTATGATGGCTTCTTAGAATGTGTTCGGTAGTCAGCTTTCTCTTTCAATTTCATTGAAGAGTTGGAGGAGTATTGGTGTGAGCTCTGCTTTGAAGGCCTTGTAAAATTCCGCTGTAAAACCATCTGGTCCTGGACTTTTCTTAGCTGGGAGGTCTCTTATTGCTGTTTCTATTTCAATGCTTGATATGGGCCTGTTAAGCTGGTTTAACTCATCTTGGTTTAGTTTTGGCATGTCAATATTTGCTAGGAAAAGGTCCATTTCTGTCAAGTTGTCGAACTTATTAGCATAAAGTTTTGAGAAGTATTCCCTTATAATGTTCTGAATCTTGGTTGTTTCTGTGGTGATGTTTCCGTTCTCATCTCTGAGTTTATTAATTTGGGTGTGTTCTCTCCTTTTTCTGATAAGGTTTGCTAAGGGTCTGTCAATTTTGTTAAGTTTTTCGAAGAACCAACTCTTTGTTTTGTTGATACTTTCTATAACTTTTGTGGATTCTAATTCATTTAATTCTGATTTAATTTTGATTATTTCTTTCCGTCTACTGTATTGGGATTTATCATGCTGCTCTTTTTCAAGGAGGTTTAGATGTGTCATTAAATTGTTAGTTTCAGATCTCTCCAATTTGTTGATGTAAGAGCTCAGAGCTATAAACTTGCCTCTGAGTACTGCCTTTTCTGTGTCCCAGAGGAGCTGGTAATTTGTGTGTTCATTTTTGTTGAATAGCATGAACATTTGAATTTCCTTTCTAATCTCTTCCATGACCCACGCATGATTCAGCAGTGTGTTGTTCAGCCTCCATGTGATACCGGACTTTCTTTGGTGGCTTTTGGTGTTGAGTTCTAATTTTATTCCCTTGTGGTCAGAGAGAATGCAAGGTATAATTTCAATGTTTCTGAATTTAGACAAGTTTGCTTTGTGGCCTAAAATGAGGTCTATTTTAGAAAACGTTCCATGTGCTGCTGAGAAGAACGTGTATTCTGAGGCTGCTGGGTGAAATGTTCGGTAAATGTCTGTTAAGTCTAGTTGATGTATGAAGCTGTTTAGATCTGCGGTTTCTCTGTTGAGTTTTTGCCCAGTTGATCTATCTAGTGAGGAGAGTGGTGTGTTAAAATTCCCAACAATTAATGCCTTTGGATCTATATGGGATTTGAGGGAAAGTAGAGTTTCTTTGATAAATTTGGGTGCTCCTTTGTTTGTCGAATAGATATTTAGAATTGTAATATCCTCCTGAAGGACAGATCCTTTAATTAGTATGTAGCGACCTTCTGTATTTCTTCTCACAAATTTTAATTTGAAGTCTATTTTATCTGATATTAGGATTGCAACTCCCGTCTGTTTATGAGGGCCGTTTGCTTGGTAGATTTTGTTCCAGCCTTTAACATTGAAAATGTGTTTGTTTTTATGGGCAAGATTTCACTCCTGCAGGCAGCAGATAGAAGGGTCTTGTTTTTTAATCCAACTAGAGAGTCTATGTCGCTTAATTGGAGAGTTCAGTCCGTTAACGTTAAGAGATAGGACTGAGAGGTATTTGGGAGTTCCTGCCATGTTATCTACCTTCTTGGGGGCTGCGAAAACTGGGTTCTTCCTAAGGTTCTTGGATTCTCAGTTTGGGTGCAGTTTCTTGGCCTTTGTTGCGGTCTTGTTGGTTTTCTATGTGTAGGACATCTTTAAGAATCTTTTGTAGGGCTGGTTTGGTGGAGATGAATTGTTTCAATTTTTCTTTGCTATGGAAGGTTTTTATTTGGCCTTCAGTTATGAAGGACAGTTTAGCTGGGTACAGTATTCTTGGTTGATAGTTGTTTGTTTTTAGGGCATGGCATACGTCATTCCAGGCTCTTCTTGCTTTGATTGTCTCTGCTGAGAAATCTGAGGTGATTCTAATTGGTTTCCCTTTATAGGTGATTAACCTTTTCTCCCTGACAGCTTTAAGGATCTTTTCCTTGGTCTGGGTTGATCCTGTGTGGATTATAATGTGACGGTGGGATGTCCTATTCTTGTCTGGTCTATTTGGGGTTCTAAAAGCTTCTTGTATCTGAATAGGCCTATCTTTTTTATGTTTGGGAAGTTCTCTGCTAGGATCGTGTTAAACAAATTTCCTAGACCATTAACTTCTATTTCTAGGTGCTCCTCTACACCCATTGTCCTTCGACTGGGCCTTCTGATGGTGTCTTCCAGGTGTTGGATAGACCTCTCATATTTCTTGGACTTGTCTGGATGGTTGTATGTTCTTTCTCTATAATATCTAGGCTTTCTTCAATCCCTGAGATTCGATCTTCTGCATGGTCTAACCTGCTGTCAAGACTCTCTACTTTGTTTTTTATCTCTTTTCCTTCTAATTGGTCAGCTTTGATGGCTTCAAGTTCTTTGTTGAAGCTTTGTTTTAGGTCTTGTATGAATTTCTTTACTTCCTTAATTTGGTGTTAAGTGTTTGTTCTCAAATCACTTAGTTGATTGGTTATGGTTTTTTTGGACTCCCATTCCTTCTGTTGGGTTCCATTCAGCATTCCTTTTGTGGTCTCCCTGACTTCATCTTTGTGTATTCTCTACCTGGTCTCTCAATTCCTGAATTACTCTTTGATTAGCTTCCTCCCGTCTGTGGGATTCCTGCAGTTCTCTTTCTTCCCGTTTGTGGGATTCCTGTAGTTCTCTTTGAGTGTTCTCAGCCTGCTCACGCCATTCCTCCCTTTCTCTTTCATTATTCTCAAGTTGTTCACGCAAATCCTGTAACAGTTTTGGAGTAGCTTCCTCACGCTTATGATATTCCTCTATAAACTTCTGGGATGCCTCCTCTCTCTCCCTATCACGCTCAGACAGAGTCCTTTGTACATTGTCAAACTTCTCATTTATCGTGTTTGCTAGTAGTGATTGTAGAGCTATTTGGGAACTCTCCTCTGGATTATTCTTTATCTGTTCTAATCCCTGATTATCATGATTGGGAATTGAGATGCCCGAATTTGCCATTTTTCTTGCGTTTTTCCGGCTTACTCTGCCCATTTGAGATGAAGATAGCACCAGTTTTGTGCTAGAACACTATCTGAAGGCAACCATCAACCAAAGTTTGCATTTGTACAGTCAATAGTCTACAGATACAATCTAGTTCAACAGATACATCTATTCAACATCAAACAACTATATGTTAAAGGACTTCGAACCGCAGTAAAAAATTTGGAAAACCAGAAATTATTAGGATTAGGGAGAGATGTGGGTAAAAAATAGGAATAGATTGGTGTGGGGAGGCACAGGGAGAGTTAACTATGTCCTAATTACAATGCAGGAAATGGGTTGGGTAGGATGCAAGTAGAGAGAGAGAGAAAAAGAAGAGACGGAAAGGGGAATGAAAATAGACCAGAAAAAAAAATAGAAACGTAAAAGTTAATGTTATTATAGAGATTAAAAGACCGTCTATTTAGAGAGGAATGTGAATATGTTTAGAGAAAGGGAGGGACATAGAGGAGATGTGAAAAACTTTAAAGATGGGAAGGGGAGAAGAAAAGATCAGAAGTTCAGTAGAGCTAGACAAAAAACAAAAAGATAATTAAGAAAGAAAGAAGACAAGAAAAGAAAGGAAAACGCTCATTCACATATTCCTAAAATAAAAATTATAAGAGGAGAGAAAAAAAACGTTACTGGAAAACAATTATTTTTTCAGAAGAGGCAAAAATTAAAGATTAATAAAAGTTTTAGAAGAGAAAAAAATTTATGTATATATATATATATATAAGGTAACAAAAAACAAAAAACAAACAAAAAAAGAAAAGAAGAAGAAAAAAAAAGAAAAAAAAGTCTTTTGATTTTTTTTGGGGAGAGGGGTGGGAAGAATCCTGTATCTCCCTTTTGTCTGTAACCAGTCTATTGTTGGAGTCTCTGGTCAGGTTGAGGTCCTGTGGCTTGATTGGTTTCTTAAGTCGGTTGGTTGGAAGAGGCAGAAAAATGCTCTGCTTTACCCAAGATTTTGAGATCCCCCTCCCAGGTTAGTTTTCTGGGAGGGTGATCTGCTTTGAGAATCACAAAAAACGGGGATGCGGTGATGAGGCTAGGTTCTGAGTAGAGGTGAGGCCTTTCAACAAACAATAGCTTTTCCCTGGGGCTATTTTGTGATAATGCTCACAGCGCCCAGCCTGGAGCCATTCTCAGGGTTTCTGTTTTTCAATTGAGTGTGGTGGCTGCTAGAGGGAGGGGCAGCCTCTGGCTCTGGTTACCCAGTGAGGCAAGCCACTCCAATGGCTGGCGCCTGAGCTGGGTGACTTTTCCCTGGATGGAGCTGAGTCTGGCAGGTCACTTCACCGTTAAGTTCTTGTGACCTGCTAAATGACTCGTTTTGTTCCAAGGCCTGAGATGGAGCTAGCAGCTCCTCCAAGCTTTGTCGGTATCCAAGATGGAAATCACCGGTGCTGGGGGGGAGGGGTGGCCTTCCCTCCTCTGCTCCCTGAGAAGGAGTGAGGACGTCCGGCTTGTACTCACGCCGAGTCTTGGATCCTGGGTCGTCTCTGGTCTGCAAACTGCAGGGTGAAGATGTTCGCTCCTTGTCGGTTCTTGTGGTGTTGAGTAGAATCTGCTCGTCCGCTGCGTCTGGCTCCTTCGTCCCGGACTCTCTGTGTCTCAGGTGTGACCCCGCGGTGGTGGTCACCGTCACGACCCTGCAGGCGCTCAGATGTGTCTCCTTGGCTTCCCCTCTCTTGACTAACTCTCTGTCCTGTGATGGCACACTTGGTGTGATTCTCTGGCTTAGGACTGTTCACTGGAACTCTCAAACTGCTTTCTATGCGAATGCTTGTTCAGATTCCAGCTTCTCCTCCGCCATCTTCCCGGAACCACATCCGAAATTTTCTTAATTGAGTCCCGGAAACAACAAATCAAAGAAAGGTTGGACAAATGGGATTGCATGAAGTTGCAGAGCTTCTGCATAGCAAAGGACATAGCTAGCAAGATCAATAGAAAGCCCACAGATAGGGAGAAGATCTTCACTAGCCATACAACGGACAAGGGTCTCATATATAAAATATACTTGCAACTAAAAAAATTAAATCCCCCAACAACAAATCATCAAAGAAACAGCTGCCCAGTAAATAAGTGGGCTAAAGACTTGAAGAGAAACTTCTCTGAAGAAGAAAGAAGGATGACCAGTAGACACATGAAGAAATGCTCACCCTCCTTAGCTGTAAAAGAAATGGAAAACAAAACAACATTGAGATACCACCTCACCCCAGTTAGAATAGCTATAAACAAGAACTCTTTAAGTCTTTAGACCTCTTATTTATTGGGGAGTTGTTTCTTTGAGGATTTCCTATTGGGGAATTTAATATTATGAGTTCCAAATACATTTTAGATATGAGACCCTAGTCTGTTTTATGGCTAGTGAAGATTTTCTACGTGGGCTTTCTATTGATCTTCTAGCTATGTCATTTGCCATGCAGAAACTCTGCAACTTCAAGCAATCCCATTTGTCCAACCTTTCTTTGATTTGTCGTGTTTCCGTGTCTTTATTAAGAAAATTTCAGCCTGTGCCAACAAGACCTAGGGTTTCTCCTATTCCATCCTGTAATGTTCTCAGAGTGTCTGCTTTGACTCTGAGGTCTTTGATCCATTTTGGAGTTGATTTTGGTGCAGGGTGCTATATAAGTATCTAGCTTTAGTTTTCTACAAGTAATTAACCAATTTTGCCAGAACCATTTACTGAACAGTCTGTCTTTCTTCCATTCTATTTTTTTGAGCTCCCTTATCGAAGATTAGATGGCTATATGTCTGTAGGTTCATTTCTGGGTTTTCAATTCTATTCCATTGGTCCCGAGGTCTGTTCTTGTGCCAGTACCAAGCTATTTTGGTTTCTATGGCTTTATAGTAGAGTTTGAAATTTGGTATTGATATTCCTCCAGCAGTGTTCTTTCCGTTGAGGAGCATTTTTGCTATTCGGGGTCTTTTATTGTTCCATATGAATTTTTGGATTGTCTCTTCTATTTCCTTGAAGAATGAGTTTGGAATTTTGATAGGTATCGCATTGAATTTGTAGATAGCCTTGGGAAGTATTTCCATTTTCACGATGTTGATCTTTCTAATCCAGGAGCATAGGAGTTTTTGCCATTTTCTTAGTTCAGGTTTGATATCCTTTTTCAAGCTTTTAAAGTTTTCATCATAGAGGTCCTTCACTTCTTAAGTTAATTACTAGGTATTTCATTTTTTGTGGGGCTATTACAAATGGAGGTGCTTTCCTAATTTCAGCCCCACTTTTCTCATTGTTGGCATACAGAAAAGCCATTGATTTTTGGAGGTCAATTTTACACTCTGCTACTTTGCCAAATTTTGAATCAGCTTGAGTAATTTGGGAGTGGAGTCTATGGGATTTTTTAAATACAAGATCATGTCATCTGCAAAGAGGGAGAGTTTTACTTCTTCTTTCTCTATTTGGATACCCTTTATGTTTACAGCTTGTCTTATTGTTGTAGCTAGACATTCTAATACTTCATTGAAGAGAAGTGGAGAGAGTGGACATCCTTGTTTTGTTCCAGAGTTAAGAGGAAATGGCTTTAGTTTTGATGGCTTCCAATTCTTTGTTGGAGCTTTTTTTAGATCTTGTATAATTTTTTTACTTCTTTACTTTGGTGTTCCGTGTTTATTCTCAAATCACTTAGTTGATTGTTTTTGGTTTCCTTGGACTTTTATTCCTTCTGTGTGGTTCTATTAACCATTCTTTTTGTGGTCTCCCTGAATTTTTTCAGTTGTCTGCTTATGTATTACATGAATTCCTCTATCCATCTTTGTCTATTCTCATCCCGCTCTCACAATTCCTGTATTACTCTTTGATTAGCTTCCTCATGTTCAAGGAATTCCTATAGTTCTTTTTGACTGTTCTCAGCCTGCTCACGCAATCCTTATCTATCACTTTGACTGTTCTCAGCCTGCTTACACAATTCATTTATTTCTCTTTGAGTGTTCTCAACCTGCTCATGCAATTCCTGAATCACTCATTGAGTAGCTTCCTCACACTTAAGAGATTGCTGTTTTGATCTTTGGTTTGCATCCTCTCTCTCCCTATCAGGCTCACACTCAGTCTTTGAAGGTTTTCGATCTTTACATTCACCATCTTTACCAGTATTGTTTGTACAGCTTTTTGGGAACTCTCCTCTGGATTATTCATTATTTGTTCTGTCACCTGATTACCATGAGTGGGAGTGGAGATACCCGGATTTGCCATTTTTCCGGATTTTTCTGCCCATTTGGTATGAAAGTAACACCAATTTTGTGCTAGAAAACTATTTTAAGGCAAGCATTAACCAGAGTCCTATAGTTGCACAGTGAAAAGGCTGCAGATACAATCTAGTTTAACAGATAAAATCTATTCAACATCAAACAACTATGGATTAATGGGCTAAGAGCAGCAAGGAAAATTTGGCAAACCAGAAATTATTATGTTTAGGGAGAAATATGGTGAAAATTAGGATTAAATGGATCGGGAAATGCCAAAGAGAGTGAAATTAACCAAGTCCAAATCTCAAAGAGGGAAATATGCTGGACAGAATGATAGGAGAGAGGAAAAAAAAGAGACGAGAAAAAATGGAAAAACAAAAAATTAATTTAAAAATTGAAACTTGAAGATTATCTAATTTTAAAGGTGAAATTGAGAGAATGAGGATAGGATGAGAGGAGGAGTGGGATTAAAAGGACACTTGAAAAACTAAAAAATAAAAATTCTTTTTTTAATTTTTTTTATTGTGAAAATACTGTACAGAGGGGTTACAATTACATGGGCAAGGTAATGAGTACATTTCTTATCAAGCATTGTAGCCTCCTCCTTTGTTTCCCATTCCCATCCCTTCCCATCCTCCTCCCACCCCCCCACCCAAACCTTCCACCCACCAAAATTCTAAAGTTCCTTTTTCCACATAATGACTTGTACATCTCATTCTTAAAAAATTATATAGGCATAAAGATATAATACTGCTACTAAGGAATTTAAGCCTGAGAGTATTTGAATTGAGTAATAAATTTCTGTATTAAGTGTGTACAGTATGGTAGATAAGGTGTAATAATTGACGACGGATATATCTGAGGATGAGCAGAACAGCAATTAAGTCGCGCACAAAAAGACAAAATAGAAGAAAAATGAAGAAAATGAGAAAGAAAAAAAAGGACTGAAAGGTCAGTAGAGACAAAAACAGCACACATACATATACACCTAAATAAAAATTTTAAGAGGAAAAATAAAAGATTAATAGAAAACAATTTTTAAAAAATAGGTAAAAAATAGTTCTTTGATTTGTTTTTTTATCAGGGGAGGTGGAGGGGAAGATCCTGTTTCTCACTTTTGTCTGTATCAACTCTCTTGGTTGAGTCTCTGGTCTGCTATGGTGTTTGGTTTTCACGTGCTTTGATTGGTTTCTTAAGTCAGTTTGTCTGAGCAGGCAGAAAAATGCTCTGCTTTACCTAGGATTTTGTAATCCTCCTCCCAGGCTAGTTCAGTGGGAGGGAGATCTGCTTTGAGTATCACAAAACAGGAAGATGGCTCTCTCCTCTAGTTGGGAGATGCTGTGATTAGGCTTGGTTCTGGGTAGAGTTGAGGCCTTTCGGCAAGCTATAGGTTTTCCTTGGGGGGCTAGCTTCTGAGACACTCACAGAGCCCAGCCTGGAGCCATTGTCAGGGTTTATGTTTACTGAATTTCCTTTAATTGTCTAATATGCTGTAGGGAGGGGCAGCCTCTGGCTCTGTTTACACAGTGAAGAAATCGACTCCTGAGGGGGAGGAGCTTCTACTGCCTGGGCTTGGTTACTTTCCCCTAGGTGGAGCTGATTATGGCAGGTCAGGTCAGGTTCCTGTGACTTGCTAAATGACTCTTTTGTTTTCTTCCAAGGCCTGAGTTGAAGCTAGCTGTTCAGCCGGACAGCTAGCTAGATTTCCATCAAGATGGAGATCTTGTTTCTTTGAAGATTTGTTTTTGGGGGATTTAGTTTTTTAAGTTCCAGGTATGTTTTACATATGAAACAATCCCATTTGTCCAACCTTTCTTTGATTTGTTGTGTTTCTGGGTCTCTATTAAGAAAATTTCAGCCTGTGCCAAGGAGACCTAGGGTTTCTCCAATTCCATTCTGTAATGTTTTCAGAGTATCTGCTTTGACATTGATCCATTTGGAGTTGATTCTGGTGCAGGGTGATATATAAGGATCTAGCTTTAGTTTTCTAAATGTAGTTAACCAATTTTGCAAGCACAATTTACTGATGAGGCTGTCTTTCTTCTATTCTATTTTTTTTAGCTCCCTTATTGAAGATTAGATAGCTATAGGTCTTTAGGTTCATTTTTAGGTTTTCAATTCTATTCCATTGTTCGAGTTTGATATTTGGTATTGATATTCCTCCAGCACTGTTCTTTCTGTTAAGGATTGTTTTTGCTATTCAGGGTCTTTTATTGTAACATATGAATTTTTGGATTGCTTCTTCTATTTCCTTGAAGAATGCGGTTGGAATATTGGCAGGTATTGCACTGAATTTGTAGATAGCCTTGGGAAGTATTGCCATTTTCACAATGTTGATTTTTCCAATCCAGGAACAAGCATGGGAGTTTTTGCCACTTCCTAAGTTCTGTTTTGAATTCCTTTTTCAGGTTTTTAAAGTTTTCATCATAGAGGTCCTTCACTTCTTTGGTTAAGTTAATTCCTTGTATTTTATTTTTTTGTTGCTATTCTGAATGTAATTGTTTTCCTGATTTCAGCAACACTTCTCTCATTTTTGGCATACAGAAAAGACTTAAAGAGAAACTTCTCTGAAGAGGAAAGAAGGATGGCCAGTAGACACATGAAGAAATATTCAACCTCTCTAGCCAAAAAAGAAATGCAAATCAAAACAACATTTAGATACCACCTCACCCCAGTTAGAATGGCTATAATCAAGAACTCTAATAACAACAGATGCTGAAGGGGATGTGGACAGAAGGGAACCATACTCCATTGTGGGTGGGAGTGTAAACTTGGTCAACCACTTTGGAAAGTAGTATTGAGGTTCCTCAGAAGACTCCACATAGAGCTCCCCTATGATCCAGCAATCCCACTTTTGGGCATTTACCCAAATGATCACAAACAAGACCACAGTAAAGCTACCAGCATGACTGTGTTTATTGCAGCATTATTTACCACAGCTAAGGTATGAAACCAACCTAGATGCACCTCAGTAGATGAATGGATCTAGAAAATGTGTTATATATCCATAATGGAATTCTATGCCTCCATCAGAAAGAATGATATTACCCCATTTGTTAGGAAATGGAAAGATTTGGAAAAAATTATATTATGTGAAGTAAGCCAGGCCCAAAGAAACATAGGTCCCATGGTTTCCCTTATTTGCAATATCTAGTATATGTCTGAGTCTAGCAGAAAAGTTCAGATAAGTTGATGTTACAGAAATGAAACCCAAGATAACTATTCAAATGTTTTTTTCTTTCATGCAAATGTTTCTAACATATTTATAAGATGATTTCTTTGTTGTTTTGTATGTCCCTCCCCCATACTATAACCTATGCTTTCACTGTATTTGATGTTGGTATAATTTGTGGAGGGGAAGGGTAAAAACAAATTGTTTAGCTATGCATGCAGGTGGACCCATTGCAACAATGAGATGTACAAGTTGTTATGTCAAAAAACGAACTTAACAACTTCGGTAGGTGTTAAGGGGAACGTTGGGGGGGGAAGAGTATGGGAAGGGATGGTAAGGGGAAACAAAAAGAGACAACAATGCTTGATAAGAAATGTACTCATTATCTTGCCCATGTAATTGTAACTCCTCTGTATGGTATTCTCACACACACAAAAAGATGGAGATCTTAAGTTGTGGCGTTGGAGGAGTGGCCTAACCTCTTCTGCTCCCTGAGAAGGAGTAAGGATGTCAGGGTTCTACTCACAGCCGGAGTCTTGGTTCCTGGCTAATCTCTGGTCTGCTATCTGCAGGATGAAGATATCTGCTCCTTGTCAGTTCTTGCTGATATTGTGTAGAATGCACTTGCTCGCTCTATCTGGCACCTTTGTCCCGGACTTTCTGTATTGTAGGTATGACGAGTATGGTTGCCACCACTGCTGCTTCACCCATGACTGCTGGCAAGTGCTCAGATCTGTCTCCTTGCCTGCATTTTCCCTCTCTAGCCAAACTCTCTGTACTATGGTGGCACACTTAGTGTAATTCTTTGGCCTAGGACTGTTCACGGGAACACTAAAACTGCTTTCTATGTGAGAGCTTGTTTAGCCTCCAGCTTCTCGTCCATCTTCGCGGAACCACCAGGTTTCATTTTGGGGGGGGTTCCAGTCGTGGGGCCTGAACTCTAGGCCTGGACACTGTCCATCAGCTCTTCAGCTCAAGGCTAGTGCTCTATAACTTGAGCCACATTGCCACTTCTGGCTTTTTTCTTTTTGCTTACGTGGTGCTGAGTATTCAAACCCAGGGCCTCAGGAATGCAAGATAAGCACTCTACCACTGAGCCACCTTCCCACCCCCTTAATTTTTATATTATAGGTTTTTTCACATAATTTAGGATTTGTGATTATTGTGCCAGGTGATTTTTGTTTTTCTGTTTGTGTTACTTTGAAATAGTGATGTCAGGCTTGTATGAAGAGAGAAAGAATATGAAATGTATGTTACTACATTGAAAGAAAGAGAACAGACATTTTAACCTATTTGCTACAAGTAAATTAATATTAAGCAAAGGTAATTAATATAATTACTTATTTACTTTTCAGAAGATGAGTAGAGTACTCTGGATATCTTGGAGTAAAAGACTTTAGATTCATTTCAACTGATGCCTTACATTGAACTTACTTGCTAAACTTTCTTCTTCAGAAAGGAAAAAGCTCCATTTCTTTCATATTTGTATTATACAGTCATAATAGCTGCATGTTAAATTGCTTACCTCTACTTGTTTGAATTCCATTCTTCATCCATTAGGTATCTAGGGCTTTGAATGACCAATTCCTTAATATACCTATATTGCTCATATTGTGATGTAAATCTCTGTAATATTAATATGAATTTATTTCTGATTCTCATCATGAGCTACATTCTCATGAAATTTATGTAGTACCAAGCTAGAAACCTGATAATTTTACTCTTTTCTATGTTTTAATCAATAAATCCATTCTCTTTAGAAATATGTTTCCATCTTTTATGTTGCTCAAGTAAACAACATGTATTTCTAGTGCTTTTCCTGAAATAAATATAAAGTTTGGAACAGGAAGAAAAACTCTCCCATTATCAATTTGAAGTAAATCCTTGGGGACTATTTTATACAAATAAATTTTAAAAAGCCGAGTGTAAGTTGATCACGCCTGTAATCTTAGGTACTCAATAGGCTGAGATCAAAGCCATCCTGGGTAGGAGAGTCTGTGAGACGCTTATCTCCAATAAACCACTAGAAAGCCGGAAATCGTGCTGTGGCTCAAGCAGCAGTGAGTTCTCATTGAGCTGAAGAGGTGAGGGATAGCACCCAAGCCCATAGTTCAAGCCCCAAGACCAACAAAATAAATAAATAAATGAATAAAAACTGCAATGCACATGTTTATAAATGAATAATCTAATGGATAAGTCAATTAGACACGAAAACTACCACATCAAGTCTCAATTTACTTAAAGGCACCAAAATATCAGTGTGCACGAACATCACTCAGTTTTAGAAAACGACTAGTAAAAACAAAGTTTTTATTATATTTGAAATGTAAAAAGTGGAATTTAAACCCAGATTTGCTGTGAGTATCCTATTTCCAGGAATACGTTTATTCAGCAAACAGAGAAACAAAAAATAAGGGTTTGTCATATAGGATGAAAGATGTAGAAGCAGACTCTCCTTAAGATGATAAATTACATGCAAAAGTGTGATTTATCCATTCATCTACTGAAGGGCATCTAGGTTGGTTCCATATCTTAGATATGGTAAATAATGGTGCAATAAACATAGCTGTGCTGGTAGCTTTAGTATGGTCTTGGATGTGATCATTTGGGTAAATGCCCAAAAGTGGGATTGCTGGGTCATAGGGTAGCTCTATGTGAAGTCTTTGGAGGAACCTCCATACTGCTTTCCAAAGTGGTTGAACAAGTTTACACTCCCACCAACAATGCAGTAGGGTTTCTTTGGTCCAAATCCCCTCCAGCATCTATTGTTTTTGAGTTCTTGATTATAGCCATTGTGATTGGGGTTAGGTGGATTGTCAATGTTGTTTTGATTTTCATTTCTTTTATGGCTAGGGATGTTGAGCATTTCTAAATGTGTCTATTGGCCATCCTACTTTCCTCTTCAGACAAGTTTCTCTGTAAGTCTTTTTTTATTCTTTTTATTTTTTTTATTGTGAAAATACCGTACAGAGGGGTTACAAGTACATGGGCAAGGTAATGAGTACATTTCTTATCAAGCATTATTGCCTCCTCCTTTGTTTCCCGTTATACAATGGAATTCTATGCCTCCATCAGAAAGAATGCAGTGCCCCATTTGTTAGTACATGGAAAGACTTGGAATAAATTATATTAAGTGAAGTAAGCCAGGCCCAAAGAAACACAGGTCCCATGGTTTCCCTTAATTGCAATAACTAGTATATGTCTGAGACAAGCAGAAATGGTCAGATAAGTTGATGTTAGGTGAAATGAACCCCAAGATAAGGACGCAAATGATTTTTATTTCTTGCTAGTTTTTCTAACATTTTTATAAGATGATTTATTTGTTGCTTTGTATGTACCTCCCCCATGTTATAAGCCCTGATATCTCTGTATTTGATGTTGATATAATTTGTGAAGGGAAAAAACAAATTGTTTGAATAGTGTTACAGGTGAACCTATTACAACAATGAGATGTACAACACGTTATTTTGAAAAATGAACTTTATGACTTTGGTGCGGTGGGGGATGAGAGGTCGAGGACTGGTGGTAGGGGGGTGTGGAGGTTTGGGAGTGTGGCGGTGGAGAGGGGAAGGGATGGTATGGAGAAACACAGGAGGAGGCAGAAATGCTTGATAAGAAACGTACTCACTATCTTGCCCATGTAATTGTAACCCCACTGTATGATATTTTCACAATAATAAAATAAATAAATAAATAAATCATTGATGGGAGAAAGAGAAAATTATAGTTTCCAAATGAGCCATTGGTTATTGGTTTATGTGTGTATTACTAGCTAATCAGAAAGTTGACATATGAGGATCACAACTCAAAGCTAGCCTGAGTAGGAAAGTGATTGAAATTCTTATCTCCAACTACCCAGCAAAAGCTGGAAATCTATTTTCATGATGTCTATTGCTACTAAAATAACAAGGTGGATTTTATTTTTTTGGTTTCTAGGTCCAGTAAATTTTAGTAATTTGGAATAGTAGGATAAATTCATGGAGTTTGACTTGAATGTCAAGTTTGAGGATACTGTATTCAGGGTATTGTGAATTGGCATGAAGCAGCCAATAACATATTGTGAATATACATAACCCCCATAACCTTCAGCTAAACAGGCCATAGCCAAGAGAGGAGGTGGGGAAGATCCCATCCTCAGCCTTCTTTCTCTGGCACCTGCTATAGCATATGTCCAGCTCAAACTGGTGGAAGGGAGGCTTGGCAGATGGTATGGGAGTTTGGGAGAGGGGGTGGGACCAAATCATCTCAAAACAGGGCTGTCCTGGAATGGCTGCCACAAGGGTCAGAGGTAAAAATGGAAAAACAAAGAATCAAGGACAGGGGTCTCACTTACCTCGTGGGGTCCTCTGAGGATGGCTGTCACAGCTGGGTGCACACTGAGCAGGAAGTTCATATAGTATAGCTGAAGATCCCGGAGGCTTACCAAGTGGCTGTGGCAGGCATAAAATCTGTTGAGAGAGGGAGGCAAGGACTGCATCTCCAGTCCCATAAATGCCAGTGGAAATGGAGAAAACAAGGAACCCTGGAGCTCTACAAGCCATTGCTGGGAGTGGAGGTGGAGCACACTCCATTCTTCATCCATTAGGTATCTAAGGCTTTAATGATCAATTCCTTAAAATACCTATGTTGCTTATATTGTGATATAAATTTCAGTAATATTAATATGAATTTATCCAGAGTCTGTGGCCTTCACAACTGGGTTCAGACCAGTCTGGTACCACTTCCGTGTGTTGTGAGTTGACACACACACATATCCCCTCACCCAATCATGTTCTCACAGGAGGGGTTGAGCCAGGAGGTGGACAGGGAGGGGAAGAGTGGGCGGGACACCAGGGTCTGAAGTGAGTGGGGATAAGGGTGGGCAGGGAGAAGGGAAAAGCTGGGATGAATTAGGCCCCATTTACCTTGATCCAGGGCTGTCCAGTGATGGCTCCTGCAGATGGGCCCACACTGATCAATAAAGTGGTGGTACCCCATGGTGTTGTTGAAAAGACAGCAACATTAACTCCAGTACCAGCAGATGCGGTGGAACTGAGCAACTAAGCATGCTACAAGGTGGAATGGTGGACAGGGAAGACTCTGATTCCCTGATTTCCTTCTCCAATGACTGTTTTACCTTGGTTCAGTCCAATTGCATCGCCTGCCTATGTGCCACACACATCCCTTCACTCAGGAGGGGCAGGGATGGGGTCAGGTGGGAATGGGTGGCAGGGGAAGCAAGGGATGGGGGATGGTGTGGGGAAAGTAAAGGATAGGGGAGCCCCTAGGGTGAGGAAGCATGGTTTGGGGTGGGCAGGGGAAACAATTGGTTGGGGGAAGGGGAAGCATGGGGTGAGGAAGGGGGTGGTAGGGGGTAGTGAGGAAGAGGGACATGGGTGGAGAACCTAGCAATAGAAAGGAAGAGAAGAAGAAGGGTTCAGCCCACTTAACATTTAAGAACCCTGTCCCAGGGATGGCTCCTACTGGGGGGCACAGGAGAGAATGGAGTAAAGGGCAATGGAGGGGGGTGAGAGGAGAACACTCACTTACATTGAATCTGGGTCTTTGGTGATGGCTCCAGCAGTTGACTCCACACTGACCTTTTAATTGGAAGTTGGCTGGCTGGTGAAGCCTAAGAGGCCCTGGAGGACCACGTCCCTGAACAGATGCAGAGGTGGGAAAGGTGGCAGCTTCCTCAGCTCCAATCCCTCCATCAGTTGCTTCATAGAAACGGTGACTACTGAGACCATGACCATGAGGGGATGGGGTGAACTCTAAGCTCCTATCTTCCATCAATGGAGGAGCTACATCCCCTCACCCATGAAACTTCTTACACTGAGAGGGGCAGGGCCGGGATTAGGGTGAGGTTCAGAACAACAGGTGTGGGGAAGAGGAGATTGGTGGGAGTGAGGCGCTATTACCATGGAACAGGGTTTTCTAGGGTTGTCTTTGGCAACTGGGTCCACACATCTCTAACCCAACGAAAGTTTGTGGGACAATGGAGGGCCAGAGAATGGGGTATGGGTGGGCAGTGTGATGAAGAGCATAGGATGTGGGTGGGCCTGGTGGTGGTGGAAGGGGGAACCTGGCAGGGGATATTGGGGCCCAGGAAGAGTGTATGGGCAAACTTCAGTTGAAACTGAGCTTAGATGGGAGGCTCCCACAGGGGAGCAGAGAAGAAAATGAAAAAGAGAGTGGGTTAGGAGAGGGGGCTCTGTAACATCAAATCACAGTCCTCATGGGATATTATCTGTGGCTGGGCCCACACTCAGTAGAAGGATGGAGATCCAGATAGTGAAGCTGAAGATCCCTCAGGAAGATGCAGCACTGGTTGAGGATATTGAGGCAATGTCTGCATCTCCATCCCTGTAACTGCCAGTGAACTCAGGTAAAACAGAGAGCCCTGGGGCTGTCCAGGCCTTAGCCAGGCAGGTAGGAGGGACTGACTCTGACCTGGGCCTTCCTTCTCTGTGGCAGCTATAGCTCATGTTCAGAATATTCTGGCAACTAGCATTGTGTAGTGAGTGCTGGGCAAGTACACATTTCCCATCCCACGCAAGTGTTTCCACGGGAAGGACGGGGCCAGGCAGTGAAGAGAAAGCAGTGGGGCCAGAAGGGGTGGGGCCGGAAGGGGTGGGGCCAGAAAGGTGGGGTGGAGGTAAAAGTTTGGCTGTGAGATGATTGGGTCAGGAGAATGGATGCAGCTATGAGGGGGTATCTGGCCTCAAGAAGCAGTCCAATCCAAAAGTGGTAGTAGGGCACATAGCATGGTGGTGGGCTTAGGAAACACGGGGTGACCATGGGCCAGCAGGTGGGGGCGGGAGGTGGGCTGATGAGGGGGAAGTATGGGACAAGGAGCCTAGCAGAGGGGATCAAGGAAAGGGGTTGGGCACACTTAACTGGAAACAGGGCTGTCAAGTATGTCTCTCTCCATGTACTATGCTCATCTGTGCTCTGTCGGGGTTAAGCCTAGCAGGTTAGAGTTCCCATGCCCCACAATTTAGACTAGAAGAAAGGAACTCTAACTATTCACCTGGAAGGGGCATAATTCTCTGGCACCTGAGAAGAGGTTTATTGTGAAGACAGGAAGTTAGAATGGGCCACATCTGGCGTTACAGACTCATATCACCTTTACCCATGAGGCATAGGTAATATGTAAATGCACTCAAACACTAGGTCCTTGTTTTTTCCTCTTCCTTTTCTTTACCTCTTTCTTCTTCTGGTGCTGGGGCTTGAACACAGCTTCTAGGTGCTACAAAAATTCCCTGCCCAAAGGCTTATTGTTCTTCACCTCCTAGTCCTCCATCTTCTTGGTCCCTGTCAGTCCAGGTACCATGACCAGATGGCCCCTTTCAAGGCAAGTATGTTCCCAACAGCCTTCTCTCTGAAGGAACCAAAAGGAGGATTAAGGGTTTTGTGCTTTTGTGTGTACATTCACATGAATATTTCCTTCCATCAGTGGGACAGTTCTAAGTACTCATCCTCTTATTGATCTTCAGCTATAAATCATTTGAAAATGGAGACACGGGAGCAGGAAGGGAAAAAAATCAAAACAACAAAACAAAAAACATATCCCACAATCACTGGATGACTGAATGAAGGCAAGTAAATCTCAACCTAACAATATTTTACCAAATCTGTTACGTTTGAATGGTGAGAGCTCCATAGAGGGAGATGCCAAAGCAGCCAGGCAGTGTCATTTCGATATGTACAAGGATGCTGTTATTAATATTTAATCATTAATATTTGCTCATTCATCCAGGAAGGGGAGATCAGTTACTATGGTACTTTGATTGTGTTAAATCCAATTACCATGTTATAAAAATGGCAAGCTTCCATAATAAAAAATAAGGTTCTTCTACCCAGCACCAGTTATCTTTAGTTCACTTCCAAGCCATACACATTATAACCATGTCCAGAGAATACACGGAAGGGAGGTAAGGAAGCAGCATTCTGGTGTATTAGCTGGGACCAATACTTTGCTCAAGTTGAACTGTTTATGCTCTGTGGTATTACTTTCTTCCTATTTTTGGATATATCCATACATATATTCTGACTGAAGGTATATGTCTATCAATTGAGATGTTAGCTTGCAAAGGTTCGTTTTTTTTTTAATTAATTTTATTTTATTTGAGAACATACTGTACAGAGGGACTACAATTACATGGGCAGGATAATGCATACATTTCTTACCAAGCATTGCAGCCTCCTCCTTTGTTTACCCTTCAACTCCCTTCCCAGCCTCCCCCCTCCCCCCCACCCAATTATACCCCCCTCCACCCCCCACACCGACATTGTAAAGTTGGTTTTGACATGACATTTTGTACTTCTCATTGTTGCAACAGGTCCACCTGAATCCTTAAACGACTTGTTTGTCCCCATCTCCTCCACATGTTATACTGACATCAAATATAGTGAAAGCGGGGGTTACACTGTGGGGGAGGGACATACAAAGCAACAAAGAAATAATCTTATAAATGCATTAGAAACACATGCATGAAAGAAATGAAAACATTAAAATACATATTTAAGGGTTCATTTTCCTAACATCACATTATCTGATCTTTTCTGCTTGACTCATACCTATACTAGATATTGCAAATAAGGGAAACCATGAGACCTATGCTTCTTTGGGCCTGGCTTACTTCACTTAATATAATTTTTTCCAAACCTTTCCATTTCCTAACAAATGGGGAAATGTCATTCTTTCTGATGGAGGCATAGAATTCCATTGTGTATATATACCACATTTTCTTGATCCATTCATCTACTGAGGGGCATCTGGGTTGGTTCCATATCTTAGCTATGGTAAATAATGCTGCAATAAACATAGTTGTGCTGGTAGCTTTAGTGTGGTCTTGTTTGTAAACATTTGGGTAAATGCCCAAAAGTGGGATTGCTGGATCATAGGGGAGATCTATGTGAAGACTTTTGAGGAACCTCCATACTGCTTTCCAAAGTGGTTGATCAAGTTTACATTCCCACCAACAATGAAGTAAGGCTCCTTTCTGTCCACACCCCCTCCAGCATCTGTTGTTGTTAGAGTTCTTGATTTTTGCTGTTCTAACTGGAGTGAGGTGATATCTCAATGTTGTTTTGATTTGCATTTCTTTTATGGCTAGGGATGTTGAACATTTCTTCATGTGTCTATTGGCCATCCTTCTTTCTTCTTCAGAGAAGCTTCTCTTTAAGTCTTTCGCCCACTTATTTATTGGGCAGTTGTTTCTTTGAGGATTTGTTGTTGGGTGGTTTAATCTTTTGAGTTCCAAGTATATTTTAGATATGAGACCCTTGTCCGTTGTATGGCTAGTAAAGATCTTCTCCCAATCGGTGGGCTTTCTATTGATCTTGCTAGCTATGTCATTTGCCCTGCAGAAGCTCTGCAACCTTATGCAATCCCATTTGTCCAACCTTTCTTTGATTTGTTGTGCTTCCGGGTCTCTATTCAGAAAATTTCGGCCTGAGCCAAGGACACCTAGGGTTTCTCCTATTCCATCCTGTAATGTTTTCAGAGTGTCTGCTTTGAGTTCAAGGTCTTTGATCCATTTGGAGTTGATTCTGGTGCAGGGTGATATATAAGGATCTAGCTTTAGTTTTCTACATGTAGTTAACCAATTTTGCCAGCACCATTTACTGAAGAGGCTGTCTTTCTTCCATTCTATTGTTTTAGCTTCCTTATTGAAGATTAGATGGCTATAGGTCTGCAGGTTCATTTCTGGGTTTTCAATTCTATTCCATTGGTCCTGAGGTCTGTTCTTATGCCAATACCAAGCTGTTTTGATTACTATGGCTTTATAGTAGAGTTTGACAAAGGTTCATTTTAACATACAGCAGCTGTATGTCAATGGAATTGCTCCTGTGTCCCATGTACATCTCTCCAAGTTCTACACAAGATAATGCCTCTGACGATTTTACCTATGTTGCTGCTGGCATTACCAGTCTTCCTTCTCCCAATTCTCCCTCCTGGCTCCCTCAATACCCTGCAGCAAACCACAACCTTTATGGTTTTGTTTCTTCAGTGTTGATTGCCTGAGGTTTTATTGGTCCAGTTCTAACACACTTGGTAGCTATGGCAGGTGAAGAGGGTGGCCTTTCTTCTTCTAACTTCCCTGACACATACCAGGAGAATCTGTCCGTATTTCAGGAGTTTTACTTTAATTACTTTCCACTTTTTGGGCTTTGCCACCTATCTGATATTGTCTCTTCTTTTGTGTTATTGATGATTGAACCTAGGATGTTTAATTAGCTAGGCAAATACTCTCACTTAAGTATAACCCAGCCCCAGAACGTCTTTTTAAATTCTCCCTACATCTGAATGTAGGGTGGAAAGAAAAGTTTATTCCAGCATACTGGAATGTTTCAGATTTTTAGGTTTTGATTAATCTAGCTATATAAAGTCATGGTCTAGAAACAAATATATTGGTAGAACTTGATAAGACAGGCTTTCCCTCACTATACAGCTGTTGCAGGGAAGGGATTTTCCTACAGCATAACCTTGGAAACTTAGTGGTGAGGGCTTCAACATCAATTCATCAGGGACATGAGTTCAACCCAAGTGAGTTGCTGTGGTCTGAAGCCTCCCCTCAGGTTCCTGCTATTCCATCTTGCATACTACATTCCAAACTAGTAATAACCACCATGCTCAGTCTGACTGCTTTGATTTGTTGAAAGGTTGTGAGTGAATGTATGTCATCTTAGATGACTTAATCATTGAGTCATGTGAAGAACTTCACCAAAAAAGAGATCACTCTTCAGTTGCAGTGATGCTTTATGACAAATTTTCATAACAATCACAAAGCTTCCTTTTTTTAGCCCAAACACTTTAACTTGCACCAAAATGATATTATGGAAAAATGATCTAATAATAGGGTTTCTAAATCCAAACACAAAGTACTTTTGCTTAAGGAAGAATTAACTATGCCAGCCAATATATTCCCAGAATTATTATCTCTGTTTTGACCATATTAAAGAAATTTTGTGTTTGTTTTTGTTTTTATGGTCTTGGGGCTTGAACTCTGGATGAAGGCACTGTCCCTCAGCGATTCAGCTTAAGGCTGGTGCTCTACAACTTGAGCCACAGTGCCACTTCTGGTTTTCAGGTGGTTAATTGCAGATAAGAGTCTCATGGACTTTACTGCATGGGCTGGTTTTGAACCGCAATCTTTTCTCTCAGCCTCATGAGTAGCTAGGATTATAGGCGTGACCCACTGGTGCTTGGCAACTATGTACAATTTCTAACCATGATTGAAAATGTTGGGAAAAACTACAGAATACTTGTAAACAGCAGCAGTTACATGGGTATAAATATATGTAATGTACCAAATATTTTTGCATAATTGAAGTCCTTGGTGATCAAATACATAACAAAACTCATTTGGATCTCTTATTGAACATAGTTTATTAATTTTTCTATTCAGAAAAATATATATATGACACTACAAAACTATAGAAATAATGCTTTAGTATTTATGGGCACAATCCTAAAAAGAGAGAGAGAGAGAGAGAGAGAGAGAGAGAGAGAGAGAGAGAGAGAGAGAGAGAGAGAGAGAGAGAGAGAGAGAGAAACACAAAATCCCGAACATTAAACTTACAGGTTGGAATTCTGTAATTCCCAATTACATATTGTACTGAAAGGGAAATTACAATGAAATCGAAAATTAGACCATTCAGCAAGGATTCCAAAAAAATAGTTCTTACACATTCCTTGTTTGTTATCTTGATGTGTTTGTGACTAGTTGGGTCATCTGGTTTTCATTAGGATGTAAACAACACTATCTTGTTCTTAAAATCCAAGGGAAAATTACAAGTGTGCAATTGAAAGAGGTATATGTATATTTGGATCAACCTTTATTTGCTTAGTTTTCAAACATTATGTCATGTTCCCAAATAATAGTGGATTTTGCAAATATAAAAGTTTGTGTTGATGTATTTCTTTTTTTAATGTATTTCTTATGACCAGATAAGACATGTTAAGACCCCAAGATAGTGACAAAGGTTGTTTTATTCCCTTGCGATTTTTTCTAACATATTTATAATGTACCATGTGATTTTTTTGTTTCTTTGTATGCTCCTTTCCTACAGTATTACCCCTATTTTCACTGTATTTGATCCCAGTGCCCTGGGAGGGGAGGAAAAAAACAAAATGCTTAAATAGTGATTCAGGTTGATCCATTGTAACAATGAGATGTACAAGACACTATGTAGAAAAACGAACTTTACAATTTAGGTGGGGGAGGGAGGAGGAGTGTAGTTGTAGAGGTGGAAGGGAAGGGATGGTAGGGGAAAAACAAAGAAGGAAGCAACAACGCTTGATAGGAAATGTACTCATTTCCTTGCTCATGTAACTGTAACACCTATATACAGTATTTTTACAGTAAAAACGTATTAAAATGTATTTCTTAAAATGAAATATTTTTAGATTCTTATGCATATTTCCAATTAGGCAGTTCAGATGATGTATATATGAATTGCTGTTAGTTAGAATTTTGTGTATATGTGTGGTGGTCACTGGGTTTGAAGTTAGGCCCTGTGTGGTGTCCTCTGTCCCCACCCCCGATTTTTGCTTATTCAAGGTTAGCACCTTCCCACTTGAGTCACATCTTCCAGCTTTTTGGTTTTCAGTTAGAGATAAGAGTCTCTATCTTTCCTGCCTGAGCTGGTTTTAAACCATTGTCCTCAGATCTCAGCCGCTTGAGTAAGTTAGCACTTAAATTTATTGTTTTTCTTTTAGTAAAATATATTTTTATTGTAAAGATACTGTACAGAGGGATTACAGATACATGAGTAAGGTAATGACTACATTTCCTACGGAGCATTTTTATCCCCTCCATTGTTTATCCCCTACCATCCTTTCCCTACCCACCTTCCTAATTCTTCCATTCCCTCCCCCACGCGCAAAGTTGTAAAGTTCGTTTTTGATTTAGTGTCTTGTACATCTTATTGTTACAATGGGTTAATCGGTATCCATATTTAAGCATTTTAGTTTTTTTTCCATTCCCCTCCCCAAATTAGAAAAATGTATATATAAGATGCAGGGCACCAGAATCAGCAGAGTGAAAACAGAGGTTATACCATGGGGGAAGAACATACCAAAGAAATAAAAAATCACATAGTATATTATAAATACCTTTAAAACTATAGCAAGAAAGAAAAAAACCACGTGTGTCCTATCTTGGGGTTAATTTTGCTTAACATCATCTTATATGGTCATATGTACATAGCTTTTGACTACTTCTGCTTGTCCAAGATATATACTAGCTATTGCAAATAAGGAAAAACATGAGACCTATGTTACTTAGCTCCTGGCTTACTTCACTTAATATAATTTTTCCAAGTCTTTCTATTTTCTAACAAATGGGACAATATCAGTATTTCTGATGGAGGCATAGAATTCCATTATATATAGATATATATATGTATGTCTATCACATTGTTTTCATAGATTCATCTACTGAGGAGCAACTGGGTTGGTTCCATATCTTAGCTATGGTAAATAATGCTGCAATAAACATAGTTGTCCTGGTAGCTTTAGCCACTTACATTTAAATCAGGTGATCTACTAAGTGTTTCCCTGTCCGCTTTTGTGAAAATATACCTTCCAAACAGCAAAGGTAAAAGAACAAGTTAAAAGTTGTTCTGATACTCCCAACCCAAAGAAGATACATGACATAATTATTTAAATGCTAAGATAAAAAATTTGGAGTTGTTGAAAGACTGAGTTTCTTTAGTGACATTTTGGGAAAAGTGAATCAAATATTCAAAGCATTCCTAAAGAGAATAAAGTAGACTTGTTTTTTAAATGAGAAGTAATGAGAAGAAGAACAGTTTTTGTGTCAGTAATGTAGCCTATTTGAAAGAGTTTGAAGGTACAGATGATCATGTATACTTTCTGTGTAGCAATCACTTAATTCTAAAATTCTTAGTTTTCCTCTGGATTTTCAGTTTGTTCTCCACAGGTGTTTTATTTGAAACATATACCTTGGTACCAGGGATTTCTGTAGTTATTTTACTTTTACAAAAGTAATTTTAGGTTTTTTTAAGCCAGAAAAACTAATAATGATAATCATTCTCTGATATCCTTTACCAAGATCTCCACATTTCATTCTATTTGTTTAATATGATATCAGTATATTTATATGCTATAAAGTTTGGTTTTGCTTTTGGATTTTGGGCTGGTATTGGGGTTTGAAGTCAATACATTGGTCTGTCACAGATGCCATTCATTAATGTAATTCTGGCTATTAGGAGACTGAGATATAAGAATCAAGGTTCAAAGCCAGCCTGGGTAGGAAACATTACGATACTCTTGTCTTCATGACTAAAACGCTAAAAGTGAAGTGTGGTTCAAGTGGTAGAGCACTAGCCTTGAGCAAAAAACTAAAGGTAGTACCTAAAAGATAGTTCCCAAGTCCTGGGTTTAAGTACCACTACCAACACACAAACCACACACACACACACACACACACACACACACACACAAACACACACACACGTTTTCTTTCTCCCCAAGCAGGTGGTTCTGTGTGTGTGTGTGTGTGTGTGTGTGTGTGTGTGTGTGTGTGTGTGTGTGTGTGTGTGTGTTCTTTTTTATGTGACCCTGAAATCCACTTTGCTTTCTTTTTCATTTAGTTGGTGATTTTTGCACAGGGAGAGCAGAGTAATGGTGTTACCTGAGTCCTGGGTGCCAGTGATTCCGCTGGGATGCCTGAGGTCTGACTTAGTGAGAAATGGGACACCAGGAAAACTCCACAAAGCAAATGGATGGAAACGTGAGAAGATATGCATTCAGGTAATTCTTCAGTCTATCTTCCTCCTGCCAATTGTCTTTCTCTCTCTGTGGGGTGAGTTCTTTTTCTTACCAGGTAAACTTGAACATTGTATGGCTTTGTGTGTGTACCCATATGCGAATAAGTCTTTTGTAAAATTTCAGCCATCACAAACATGCTCTTTTTTCTTCTCTCACTATTAGCGACTTTGTTGGCAGCTTTCATTGTTCTGAGAAAAGTGGAATGTTCTAGATAATTTCATGGGATATTTATAGATGTAGGTCAGAATTTATAGTTCTTTTGCTCTAGTGAATTGAGAAACATCTATGTGAATTTATAGGTAGCCTATAGTTAACTAATTTCTACAATATAGAAAATTTTTGGATACGATATCTTTATGGAAAATCAAAGACATCTTTAAGTACTTTGCCTAAATGAAGCAGAAATTGAGAACACTTCAAAATTTTCAGTTTTAATCAGAATCTTGTAGTCATTTGGCATAAAATATTTTTTGGGGGGGTCCAGTCGTGGAGCCTGAACTTCTGGGCCTGGGCACTGTCCCTCAGCTCTTCAGCTCAAGGCTAGCATTCTACCACTTGAGCCACAGCGCCACTTCTGGCTTTTTTCTTCTTTTTGCTTATGTGGTGCTGATGAATCGAACCCAGGGCCTCAGGCATGCAAGGCAAGTGCTCTACCACTGAGCCACCTTCCCAGCCCCAGCATAAAATATTTTTAAGTGCTGCAATCAATTGATTTCACTTGAATGTCCTTTTAGATATAGTGTACGTTTTTCCTTTTGATTAATTAAGAACATTATGTTTAATTCCAACTAAGGTATTGTGAGAAATATCAAGATATGAGATTGTTTCTCCAATAATTAGATTAAATTAGTAGGAAAGGTCCTCTGTTTGCAGTAAAAATTGCAATATAGTATATAAAAAGTGTATGGTCAACACATTTGTGTACTTGTGTAGTTATAGAATTTTAATAAATTTCTTCAAGCACAAGGAAAAGTTTAAGACATGTTAAAGTTTTACACACAGCAAAGAAAATACCAGGTTGTTTTTAACAAATGTTTTCATTTTTCAATGTGTGTTTGTGTGTATGTGTGTATGTTGGTACTTGGGCTTCAACTTAGGGTATTGTGCCATACTCATTTCCAGTATTTTTTTCTATTTATTGTCAATATGAGTATCATAGACATTGCTGCTTGAGATCCCTTTGAATCTTGATCCTCAGATCTCAGATTCCTATGTAGCTGGGATTACACATGTCATCCACCAGCATTCTGAGAGATGTTTTTGTCATGTTGTGTGGCAAGATACCAGAAATCTAATGTTTACTCACTGAATACCAACTTTTGTAGGCTACAAGTTTGGGCTAGTAGTTTGCGTGTGGTTTTTCTGTAGCAGTTGCTCAGTTTTTAGCAGGGGGCCACCAGGCTATAGTCTCTTATGAAATGTGTGGACCTATTCCAAACTTAAAGGATGCCTGGGAGGATTTAGGTCCTCTAGCTGTAAGATTGTGGTTTCTGCTGTCTGGTCACCTATCATACAGCCACTGTTGTCAGCTCCTAAATACTCCCATGATTTCTTGACAAATATATCCTCCTTAGTGTTTCATTCACTCTGTTACTGACTTCTAGAAAGTCCTTAATTTGCACTCACTCTTTGGAAGTAACTCATAACCAACTCTTATGGGAACTAATTATATCTGTAGACTTTAAATTTGTTATCTACCAGAGCATATTGTAGGGTTTGCGAAAAATAAAAGACTTGGCAAGCATCTGGGTTGTTGTGCATTGACTTCGGTAGATTATTAGCTATTTATTATTAGCTGTTGATTATTCTATGTGTCTTCAATTTCAAACACTGGTAATATTGAGTTGTTGTTTGATTTTAGCTGATCAAGTGTGCAGTTTAAGAAAGTGAAAGATAATTCTTTCAATGGAATAGAAAATAATTTGCCTGTTACAGTGAATGAAAGGCAGTTAAGAGTTAAACAAATAGGTTCAAGAGCACTGGCAGTGGCTGCAGAGATGGGACAGAGGTAAACAGGTAAGACATTTTTAAAGAGAACATTTGGGAATGTAGATTGGTGGTAGAGTGCTTGCCTAGCATGCATGAAGCCCAGTGTTCAATTACTCAGTACCACATAAAGAGAAAAAGCTGGAAGTGGTGTTGTGGCTCAAGTGGGATGGTGCTAGCCTTGAGCAAAAAAGAAGCTCAGCCTTCTTAGTTTATGCCCCAGACCCTTAGTTTATGCCCCAGGACTGCCAAAAAAATAAAAAGAGAGAACATGTCAATAATGGATGAGGGTAGGATCCAGAGGCCAAATTCATCACTGAATTTTTCACCTCTATTTCCAAATCAAGACATCATTCTCAGAGAAACAATGGAGCAAAAAGATGATCCAGAAAGAACATATGTTATGAAGTAATACTAGAATTTTATAGTGCAACTGTCCTGTAGAGATAATTCATTATGTATAATTGTGTCTTTTTTCTCTTTTTTCAATTGTGAAAATACTGTACAGAGGGGTTACAATTACATGGGCAAGATATTGAGTACATTTCTTATCAAGCATTGTAGCCTCCTCCTTTGTTTCCTCTTCCCATCCTTCCCCTGTCCCCCCACCGAATCCTCTGCTCCCCCTCCTCCCCTCACCTAAGTTGTGAAGTTCATTTTTCAACATAACGACTTGTACATCTCATTGTGTCTTGCAATAGCACAAAAGCTCATTGTAATAGCCCAAGTGCTATCTGGAGATTTTGTGTGGGTGCTGGTCCTGAAACTTGATCAGAGCACAGTTGTTATTTCTATTTTTCTTCCTCAAGGCTAGTACTCTATTACTTAAACCACAGCTTCACTTGTGATTTTTTGGTGTTTAAATGAAGATAAGCGTGTCATGGACTTTTCCTGGTTCACCTGGCTTCAAAATATGATCCTCAAATCTCAGCATTCTGAGGAGCTAGGATGACAGCTGTGATTCACTAGCATCCAGAGAAGCAATTTCTTTGGTGTGAAAGGAATTAAGAATACAGATCATCCAGGAATATTCACCCTCAGTACTAAATAAATCACCATGACCAATTTCCATGAATACATACACACACATGCAACTCAGTGGTCTGTATCATCTTTCCCCAAAAGAATAGTGCCTTCTTAAGTGGCAAAGTGTGCTATTACAGGCCCATAATCCCAGCTACTGAGAGGCAGAGGTATAGGAGGATTGGATTCTGCGGCTGGCTTGAGTGAAGTTAGCACAAGACCCTATATGGAAAGCAAACTGTAAAAGAAAAAAGGGTTGGAACCCTGGAGGGCTCAAGTGGTAAAATATCGGCCTAGTAAGTGAAAGGCCTTCAGTTTTATACTCAGTTCTATGGAAAAGACATTAAACTATAGCATCTCAGCCCATTTGTCATGATTTAACAAAAACCCGAAGCTTACTTCATAAGGAATACTTCTTATTCCTTACTTCATAAGGAATAAGAGGTCTATATCATTCATAATAGTGTTGGCTGGAAACTCTAAATAGCATGGTAGTGCATGGGACAAGGCCCTTAGGTGCATCACATCATGTAGGATCTCAGAATCATGGCATGTTCTAGAATGAGAGTGAGTAAGGGGCTTACAGTGCTTTTTACAACTGCTAACAGTGATCATGTTAGTCCCTTGAGAGTTAATGAGATGGCATTAATACATTTATGACAGAATCCTCTATTAAAGGTTTCACCTCGTGACACTGCTACATTGAGAAGTTAAACTTCAGTGTGAGCTTTGATGATAACAGGCCATTAACAGGCTTCTGGCAGAGACAGGTGAGACCATTGGAAGCTGATGACATTCATACTAGGCACCTTGAACAGCTGCTTGGATTTCATTGATTCTGGTATTTGCTATATTTGGGATCATATCACAGTTAGGATCCATCGAGTCCATGTCTGTTCCATGTGCCAGCTACAGTTATGCTGACTGTGACAGAAACTGCTGGGCAATAGGGAGAACAAGGATGGAGATGGGCACAAAATTGAGGTTTAGCATTCTTCATGGCACTTAATTAATATTGGTTGATTTATGTAAGAAAATCATTAGAAAGCTGAATGTCTACACAGAGCTATGTAATAACTACTGTATGACCCAGAAGGATTCCTTGTATAGCAGTCTGTTTACACATAATGCTGACATTCCTCTGAACACAAAAGATAAAAAACAAGTTCTAGCTTACAAATTTAATTTTCATTTAATGTATGGTTATGGACCAGTACTAGGCCTTGAACTGATGGGCCTTCCTCTTACTTCCACACTTCCAACTGGGATCTATATATGTCTTTAATTTTTTATTAATGTTTTTCAAGGATAGATCTTAACACTGACTCTAATTTTTGTCTAAAATAAATTTTGAAAGTTTTCCAGTGAATGAAGTGTTCTATTTCACTTTGTCATTCTATTATCTTGGTATCTTGCTGTTTCTTGGTAGTTAAAGACAGGTTCTCTGCAGTATTTTAAAGGAAATCTTTTTACCTAGCCCCGGTCTATAATCCTAGCTTCTTAGGAAGCTGAGATGAGGAGAATATTGTCTTAAAGCAAAGGCGGAGAATTCCATGAAATACCATCTCCAAAATTGTGTATATTTTACATATAAAATATTATATGATATATTTAATATGTAATATATTTGTGAAATACATGCATACTATGCATATATATGTGTGTATGTGTGTGTGTTTTTGTGTGTGTGTATACCTCACAAATTAAGCAGGTTCAGTAGCTGAAAGATTCAATAAGTATACTTGAAAACAACTAAGAACTGCACGATTTCCTCCCATATCCATCCTTTCTTTAAATACTATGTGGGTTGTAGTCTAAAAAGGTAAATCTTTGACCAAAAAGGAAAACCTTAATTTTTGACCCATCCTAGACCTTTTTTCTCCAAAATTTAAAGTACTAAAATGCCTATATGAACAATGGGTATTGTCAATGTCATCCAAAATGATGAATGATTGTTAGATGAAGTGTCCAAGTTTGTAGATAAGGATTCAAAGTGGAATTCCCCAGCGTGAAATTGAATTGAAGAACTGGTACTGTTGTTTTGTTATGAAAGGGCTCTGAACACTTTTTCTGGAAAATAAAAACTTCTTTGTAATCTGTGAATGTTATTTTTAGGCCTGCACATGGCATTATGTTCTGCAAATAGTGGTACCTATCCTGATAGCAACCCTCCTCCAATCCTGTCTCTCATTTGAGATAGAATTTGTGATCTTATTGTCCAGCTACCTAAAGGGAAGGGCTTTTTCCTCTTACCAGCATCTCTCATTGTTCCTCAGGAAGAAAGAGGAACTAAAGGCAACCATAGATTCATTGTGTGTGATCATGCTGGAACGGGAGTTCTTCTGCAGGAAGCAGAGGAGAATGGATGGAAGAGTGGCAATTCTCTTCAGTATTGTTGGTTTGTCATCATAGGACAATTGAAATTCAGATGACAGGCAGGAAAACAGGTTCTCCATTGTAGAGGAACAGGAGACGGGCATACTGGAACAATTGAAGGCATTGACTTAATTTTGCTGCTGGCATGCTACTTTAAGTCATTTTTAATAAAAAAATAGATGGCCATGATTTCATTGAACGTCCTGTCCAATATTGATTTGTGGGTATCAAACAGGCTGTAACCCATGTCACACATGAGTGCAAGAATAATAGGGTTCAGCTCATTACATAGTGGCTCATCAAGACATAGGAAATATTCCTCAACTTGGTTGAGCTAGTCTCCATTATTTGTTCTATACTGTGCCTCTGCTTTGGGTCTGCAGTTTACAGTGTCAAGATGTTATTTTGTCCTTTTGGATACAGGTAAATGGAGCAATGTACATGACCTCCAAGACAATTACCTGTATCTGGCTAAAATTCATGTATTCAAATGGGAAACTCACCATCTCCATAAAATACAAAAGATGACTCCCAAGCACCAGATGTCTACTTTGCAGACATTGTAGTTTTCATACAGGAATATTTTTTGGGGGGGTTCCAGTCGTGGGGCCTGACCTCTGGGCCTGAGAGCTGTCCCTCAGCTCTTCAGCTCAAGGCTAGCACTCTACTACTTGAGTTACAGCACCACTTCTGGCTTTTTTTCTGCTTATGTGGTGCTAAGAAATCGAACCCAGGGCCTCATGCATGCAAGTCAAGCGCTCTGCCACTGAGCCACCTTCCCAGCCCTGCAGGAATATTTTATAGGGACAAAATCAAGGTACCAAATATGTCCTTCAGCAACTGCCCTTGGGTAATCCTTGTGCTCATGCCAAAGTCATTGACTTCACATTGCATTTGTCATCCAACAGGAGGTTATTTTGTTTAAGGTCTCCGTGTTCATTTCTATCTTCATTAAAGTAATGCACAATACACACAGTCTGCTTTAACAACTTATGATTTTCACATTTATCTCAGGAGGTCTCTGGGTGGCCAGTTCCATTACTAAGTATTGGTGCTCATCCTTCTCCCTCACTTGGTATGACCTAATCATGTGTGCGTGATAGGAAGTCTTAATAATATCCATCTCAATTTTGATCTGACAATTGTTGAACTCTCCCATCACTACCACTTTGAGGTTTATGAGGTAGTGCTAGGTCAAATTTACATATGGATAGCTACCATAGCAAATGATCTCCTTCATACTGTATTGTTCAGTGAAAACCTCCTCCTTCCATAGCCAACGAGCGCATTCACACTGTATTATTCAATGAAAATCTCTTCCTGCCATAGCCAGTGATCTTCTTCATAATGTATTGTTCAATTAAGGTCTCCTCCTCTAAAGAGTTTAAGAATAATTAACTGTGTTCTCCCATCTTTCTGCTAGGATGGTAAGTAGTAAATCTACCTAAACTTAACTAAGAAAATAAAAACCCCAGAACAATAACCAAAAGGAAATACCCAAACCCAAACAACACAAAGTTCCCACTGCCCCCCCCAAAACTACACACACACACACACACACACACACACACACACACACACACACACACACACACACACACACACACACACAATTGTCAACGTAGCACTGAGTCAAGCAGGTAACCAGGAACTTCCAGCACTGTAATACACTGCCGAGACTGTTTACACTTGCTGAAATAGACCAATCACAGCTTGGCATGAGCCCACTGGCTCTTTTAGTTTGAGCCTGGAGGACTATTGCCAAGCTTTCCACAGGAATGCGAGGGTAGAATAGGATGTCACTGCTGCTGCCATGGCAGTGTTGCAAGAAGTGCAAGGGAATCAGCCAATGCCTTGTGTCCTTGGTGGCTGCCAGGTCCTAGTTTTTGCTCCCAGGGGGACATCAGCCATTAGACATTGTCCTTGAGTACAATCCATGTCCTTAGGCCTGCTCCTGCTAGATCCCTGGCCATGTTCAGGAACCAAACATATACCCACCAGTGGCTTCCATTCACCACATGTGTAGGTTTTGGAGCTTGCTCCAACAATCAAAAAACAAAATAGATTCCTACGTATTTCTAGAAGAAAGGGGCACATGACAGAGTGTCCAATTGGAAAAGTTCAGTAAAGTGGATCCAGATATTTTTTAACTTGACAATAATTCAAAGAAGTAATTAAGGCATATGAGATGTCCATATTTGTTTAGTTATAACCCCCTTGCACACCAGCTTAAAATAATATTAAAGTCCTTATTTCTTATGGACTTGAGTTATTGTTAGGACCACACAAAGGTCATTTCTGGTCTTTAAAAAGTTATAAGATCGTTATGCACTTTGGTGTTTTCTTTTTCTTTTTGGTCAGTCGTGGGGGCTGAATTCTGGGCCTGGGCGCTGTCCCTCAGCTCTTCAGCTCAAGGCTAGTGCTCAAGCACTGGAGTCACATCTGCACTTCCGGCTTTTTTGGTGTTTTCTTAATGAAATACAACATGAGCCCCATAGCTCTTGAGTAGAGCTAAAACAATATCACACTCAACAATAGCATGTGGTTGAAAGAAGGTAGGTAGTATTAGCCTCCTATAAAATGACTATTGCCAAGATGAATCCTCTGTAGAAATAAGTTTTTCCTTTTCAGTATTTACTAATACAATACATCCATGTATTAATGATAACACATTACTACTTTAATATAAATTAAGCATGTTTTCTATTCAACTCAGTGAATTTTGACAATATTTAAATATGAAGAGTCCTCTTATACATCAATAAACTGGCACTTTTGTTATTTACATTAAAATGCAAAGAAACTAAGACCAAGAATGTTTTTGGCTTAGGTTAGGTCATGCAAGCTGCTGTTTTCTCACTTAGAAATTAAATCCAGTAGGATGCTACATATCATTAATAATCTGAAAAGCTGCTCTAACTTTTGGCTTTTAAAGACCTCTTCAATTTACTCAAGATATTCAATAACTTTTTTGTTTAAACCTGGAGTGACTGGTGTCAAAAGAATAATGGTATCGCTTCAGAATCTTCTGATAATGTCAAAATGCCCTATGCCATACAGCACCATGGATTGGGTTACTAACATCTATAGGAGTGAGAGAAAATAGAGCATCATCATACCCATGATAGTTTCTTATCAGATAGTCAACAGCAGAAAGCTTGAAATACATAAGGCAGTTTGTTGATATGTTCAAAGTGAAGGAAAAGGGCTGGAGTAGGGGACTTATATGGTTGAACCACTGCCTAGCAAATTGGAGGCCCTCAGCTTGAACTCTCTGACTATCAAATACATCCGTCTTTCCTACAGCTACAGGAAGAGTATTTCTTTTAGGGAAAAAGGTGTATCTGGGTGTTTCAATTCCATTGTGATGCTATAACAAAACTCCTTAAGACCAGGTCCAATAGCTTAGAGCAAGTTATTTGTAGTCAACAGATACTCTGAAGGACAAGACCTAGAACCTAGAAAATTCAAGGTACAGAAAGGTCGGCTTCACCAGTTTTAATGTGCTCAATTGTTGCTGTGTCCTCATATGGTGTAAAAGGTAGAAACTTATTTTAAAGAAAACAATATAGTTGACAGACTTCTTTTCACCATCCAGATGAAGTTTAATTTGTTTCAGATCTCTATTTTTTTCTTCTCTCATGGTCCTCCTCGTCCTCCTGTTTATTTGTTGTGCTTTTTAGCTGATTGGCCTTGAACATTTGAACCACCAAAGAAATAGAAGTTTGGATTCCAAGTATGTGCCACCAAAATCATCTGCTGCTATTTCTATTTTGGAAGTAAACCACTTACTTGCCCCAAACCCTGTGCGTTATTGTCCTTCCTTCATTATTTTTTTTAATTTTTGTTCTGTTTTGAATTTTGCATGAGATTTATCAAGGTCCCTTCACATATAATAGGCAAATATTCTACCACTGAGCTACAAATTCCTTGCAGAGATTTTTTTTAATTTCTTCATTGGTTGACTTCATGTTAAACCAACTTACTGAAAAGTTATTAGTGTATACCTGTAAACATGTTTGAATTTTTATGAAGACTACCATGTCATCTTGCTTACAAATTAGTGTTTTCCTTCCATTGTGATCTTCTTCTTCTTCTTCTTCTTCTTCTTCTTCTTCTTCTTCTTCTTCTTCTTCTTCTTCTTCTTCTTCTTCTTCTTCTTCTCCTCCTCCTCCTCCTCCTCCTCAGTCTCCTCCTCCAGCTCCTCCTCCAGCTCCTCCTCCTTCTCCTCCTTTCTCCTCCTCCTCCTTCTCCTCCTCCTCCTCCTCCCCCTTCCTCCTCCTCCTCCTTCCTCCTCCTCCTCCTCCTCCTTCTTTCTTTCTTTCTTTCTTTCTTTCTTTCTTTCTTTCTTTCTTTCTTTCTTTCTTTCTTTCTTTCTTTCTTTCTTTCTTTCTTTCTTCTTCTTCTTCTTCTTCTTCTTCTTCTTCTTCTTCTTCTTCTTCTTCTTCTTCTTCTTCTTCTTCTTCTTCTTCTTCTTCTTCGTTAAAACATCAAATGTGTCATCCTATTCATCACTGAAAACAAATTTATCTCTTGATTACATCAAAAATACGTCAGCTAAATAAAGAAAACAGTGTATGAGTTTGATAGATATTCTACATACGCTAAAGCTATTTTCCTTCAGTTTTAGAGTTTTCAGTAATATTAAAAATATTAAATACTTTTGTATCATCATCTGTTCAGATGAATATATGGGATTTCTTCGTTTCTCAGTGTGATAAATTACATTAGGTTTTCTAAATTTTATCTATGTAAGTGGGGTTGCAGCTTGGTGTTAGAATAACTTGATTATCATTGGTGAAGCCGGTGTTATATCTTCAGGAAAACACACACATAGGAAAGAGGGAAAAAGGATAAATATAAATGGTCCTACATTTCTGATACATAATCTCTTTTGTTTAGGATTTTTTGCCTTTCTCTTCATGAATAAAATTACTATAAATACATTCTCATTTTTGTCATGGGGATTATGAAGATAATTAGGAGGTGCTTCTTCTTTTTTAAAATTTCTCTATTAGTCAAATAAGAGCTACATTGGGTGAGGTGGTATATACCAATTATTTCAGCTACTCAGGAGATGAAAACAGGAGGATCACAAGTAGAAGACTAACCTTAGCTAAACATGGTCTATCCTTGCAAAAAATAAAAATAAAAAGAAAAAAAAAACAAAATAAAAACTACCAACCAAACAAACTAAAAAACACCATGTGAATAAAAAGGCTTGGGACATACTCAAGTAGTAAAGGACTTGTTTACAATGGGCAATATTCCGGGTTTGACACCTGCCAATAAGGAAAAAAAAAAAGAAGGTATTTTCTTTGACAAAATTGCCCATGAAATATTTGGTTGGAATGGTTTATTCTCCCTTTCATCTTTTTCCTTTTCCTTTCTTTTATTTTTGAGAAGTACTTTTGGTATAACACATGCTATACGAGGTACTCAGGAGGATGATATCTAAGGATCACGGTTCATGACCATCCCAGGCAGGAGAGTCATATATATATAATTTGCCACCAAAAATAAGCTACAATATGTACTTTGGCTCATGCTATTGAGTGGTAGTCTCAAACAGAAATCTTGGAACAGCACCTAAGCCCTAAGTTGAAGTCCTCTACACACATTTCAAAAAACAAAAAAGCACAAACTAAAAATGATGGGAAAAGAGAAAAGTAAAGTTTCAAAATGAGCATGGGTTTTTGTTCATATGTGTATTCCTAGTTGATCAAGGTTCAAAGCTAGACTGGGCAAGAATGTAAATGCAACTCTCACCCCCATCTACCCAGTGTAGATATGATTGTAGTTGTAAAGCACTGTATTTGGCGGAAAAGCTAAAAAAAAAAAAAAAACCTGTTTGCTGACCCAAAGATTAATTCCTGGTGCTAAAAAATTGTAGGAGAAGAGAAGAAAGGCCAATTGTAAATTTAAACATAAACCTGGTGCTTGTTGATCATGGCTCTAGGTCTTCTCATGAGGCAGAAATATGAGGATCAAGTTTCAAGGCCAGCCCAAGAAGCAAAGTCCAGGAGACTTTGGGTGTATGTGTATGTGCATGTGTGTTGTATGTTTGTGTGTGTGTGTGTTTGTATGTGTGATGTGTGTGTGTTTGTGTCCTAGCATTCCCAGATTTTGGGTGGTGCATTGGAGATAAGAGTGTCATGGATTTCCTGTGCAGGCTTCTTTGAAACATGGTCCTCAGATTTCAGCCACCTGATTCAGCTGTAAGTTGAGCTTTGGCTTAAGTGGCAGAACTGGGCAAATATTTTCTGGGATTGCACCTAAACCCTTAGTTCAAGCCTCAGGACATGCACAGAAGAAAGAAAGAAGAGTAGAAGTAACCAAGGAAGAGTGAGTGACAAAGTCTTAAATAAATCAAGCATTTGTGGCTGATACATGTTTTACTAGTTATTCAAGTGGCTTATAGCTGAGGATGATGGTTCATGGCCAGCTCTGGCAGAAGAGTCCACGAAAATCTTGTCTGTAATTAATCTTCCCCCCACCAAAAAGGGCCCAAAAGTTATGGTATGTCTCATGTAATAGAGGATAACCTTGAATAAAAACTTCTGAGACAGAATATGAGCCCCAATTTGTAGGCCCAGGAACAGCACACACATGTAAAAAATGAAAAGTAAACAACAGTAGGTAGAGGTAAGCATATATTAAAGTTTTAAAATGACACAAGGGTTGTTGGTCCTGTGTATAATCCTAACTACATAAGAAACTGACATCTGAGGATTGTGGTATCAAGTCAGCATGGGCAGGAATGTGCTTGAGATGCTTATCCCAGCTAACTAGCACAAAGCCCTGAACTGCAACTGAGGTGGTAAAGCAGCAGCTTTTAGTTAAAAAGCTAAGAAATAATTCCCAGAGCCAGAGGTCAAGCTGCATGACCCCTAAAAATTACAAAAAAACAATAAATAAAAAGGACAGTGGAAGAAGAGAAACTGAAATATGAGGATCACAGTTTAAAGTTAACACAAGCAAGAAAATCCATGAGATTTTCTCTGTGTGTTTGCATCTGTGTGCCATCTTGCGGCTTGTGTGTGCCATCCTTGAACTTGTGCTGCTTTGTTCAAGGATAGAGCTCTACCATTCCCAGCTAATCAGTGGTTAATTGGAGGTCATTGTCTCATGGACTTTCCTTCCCAGGCTGGCTTGATTTATGCTAGGCTTTTTCTCAGACTCTTATCTCCAATTAATTGTCAAAAAAAAGAAAAGAAACTGGGAATGGAGTTATGGCACAAGTGGCAGAACTGGGCAATCAGTTTCTGGGACAGCAACCAGGCCCTGAGTTCAATCCCCAGGACAATCACAGAAGAATTAAAGAAAAGAGGGGAGAAGTGCAGAAGGAAGATCCAATGACAGAGGTTTAAATAAATCAAGCATTGGTTGCTCACTGATGATCTATCAGCTACTCAGATGGATGAAATCTTAGGATCACAGTTGAAGGCAAGCCCAGGTAGGAGAATCTATGAGACTCTCATGTCTCATTTGTCTCCAAAAATATGCCACTAGCTGTGCTCTGGCACATATGGTAGAGTTCTAGCCTTAAACAGAAAGCTCTGGGACAGCACACATGCCCTGGTGCTTATGGCCTAGCACAGACACTTACAAAAATAAAGAAAAAAGTGCACAAATTATAAAAGATGGGAGAAAGTGAAAGTATTGGTTTCAAAGTGAGCCATGGGTTGTTGGTTTATGTGTATATTCATAGCTACTCAGAAAGATGAAATATGTGGATCACAGCTCAAAGCCAACCTGGACAGAAAAGTCATTGAAATTCTTTTCCCCCACTACCCAGCAAAAGGTGGAAATGAAGGTGTGAGAGTAGTTATAAACTACTGAAATTTGGTGAAAAACCTGGGAAACAGTTCCCTGGTCCATAATTCAGCCCAAAGTCGACCAAAGACAAAACTGAGAGAAGAAATGACCATTTGAGATTTAAAAATAAGCCTGGGGCTAGTGGTTCCTGCTTATTATTTTAACTATTCAGAAAGCTGAAGTCTGAAGATACATTTTAAGTCCAGTCCAAACAGGAAAGTCCATGGAGCTTTTATACTGTGAATGCCAAACTGTGGCTTTAATTTGTGTAGCAGCTCTATCACTCCTAGAGGCTTTGTAGTTAGTTGATGAGAAGAGTCTCATGCACTTTCCTGTCCAGGATGGCTTCAACTTCAATCCTCAGATTTCAGCCTCCTGTGTCTTGCTGGGCTTTACATGAGATTCTTATTTCCAATTAATCACCAAAAGGATGAAAAATAAAACCTGGTGATTGAGCTGTGGCTCCAATGGCAGAAATGAGAAAATAATTTCTGGGACAGCATTCAGACCTTGATATTAACTTCAGGACCAACACACAAAAAGGAATAAAATAAATAAATGTAGAGAAGTTAGAAGAGCCAATTTCAGAGTTTAAAATGATCCAAGCATAGGTGGCACACACCTATGATGGTAGCCACTCAGGAGGCTAAAATGTGAGGATCACAGTAGAAAACCAGCCCAGGTAGGAGAATTCATTGACTCAACTCTAAGTAGCTACTTAAAACAAAACAAAAACTAATAGCCACAAGTTCTGCGGTGGCTCATGCCTTGGTGTGCTAATCTTGAATAAAATCTTCTGGAACTGTACATGGGCTGATTTTTAGACCTAGGACCAGCATACACAAGGAAATAAAAATTACAAATAAAAAAGTGAAAGAATGGCTGGAAATGTGGCTTAGTGACAGAGTGCTTGCCTATCATGTTTGAATCCCTGGGTTTGTTTCCTCAGTACCTCATAAATAAAAAAGGCTGGAAGTGGCATTGTGGTCAAGTAGTAGAGTTCTCACCTTGAGTATCAGAAGTTCAGGGGCAGTGTCCAATGCCTGAGTTCAAGCCCCAGGATTAGTAAAAAGAAGAAAAATTGAGAAAATCCAATTACAATTTCAAAATGAGCCATGAGTGAATTTTTGGTCAATATGTGTAATCCTATGACTCAGAACGCTGAAATCTGAAAGTTGTTCATAGCCAGCGTGGACAGCGAAGTACATAAGTCTGCAACTAACCAGCAAAAAACGCCAGAAATCAAGCTGTGGTTGTAGTTGTAAAGCACCAGCCTTAAACAAAAAACCTATTGAAACAATGCCCTGGCTCAGAGATCCAGCCTCAGGATCACAATAATAAAATTAAATGGTTGGAAGTAAAGAACCCAAGACTGTTGGCTCAGGTCTGTAATTCTAGAAATGCAGGAGGCTGAAATATAAGATCCTGTGTAAAGGCAAACCCAATGAAAAAATTCCAGGAGACTGTTTTGTGTGTGGTGGCCACAGTAGGGATAGGTTTTTGTTGATTGATTAGAGATAAGAATTTCATGGATTTTCTTGCTGAGGCTGCTTTCAAACCATGATGGACAGATTTCAGCCTCCTGAATAAGGCCAGGCCTTGCATGAGTTCAAGCTCCAGGAACAACACACACAAAAACAACGAAATAAATGAAAAGAAGGGTAGAAGAGATGAAGTAACAGAGGTTTCGCTGAGCCAATCATTGGTGGCTCATATTTGTAATTCTAGATACTAAGGCTGAAATTTGAGGATACTGTTTAAAGCTCAGCTCAGGTGTTCATAAGATGTGTGTGTGTGTGTGTGTGTGTGTGTGTGTGTGTGTGTGTGTGTGTGTGTGTGTGTGTGTGTGTGTGTGCCAGTCCTGGTGCTTGAACTCGCACTATTTTGTTCAATGATTGACTACTCTCAGATTTTAGTGGTTAATTGGAGAAAAGAGTGTCATGGACTTTCCTCAATTTTCAGCCTCCTGATTCTGGCCTAACTCTACATGATTCTTACATTTACATGATTCTTACATTTAATTCTACAATTAACCTCCCCCTAAAAGCCAAATATTATGTTTGGTCCCATATATGCTGTGAGACAACATCTGACCTTCAATTTCTACTCCCAGGACAAGCAAAAATGAAAAAAAAAAAGAAAAAAAGGTAGTAGCAAGCACATATTAAAGTTTTAAAATGACCCAAATGTTGCTGGTCATATGTGTAATCCTTACTACACAAGAGGCTGACAACTGAGGATTGCAAAGACAAGTCAACCTAGGAAGGAACGTGCTTGAGATTCTTATCCCTAGCTAAACAGCACAAATCCTTGAGCTGTAAAAATCCTTGAGTGTAAAAGCTACGATATAGGCCCCAGAGTCAGAGGTCAACCCACAGGACCAATAAAATTTTCAAAGGAGAGAGGATGGTAAGAGGCTGAAATCTGAGAATCATGGTTCAAAGCTAGCCCACGCAAGAAATTCCATGACACTTTCTCTGTGTGTGCATCTGTGTGCTATCTTGTGTCTTGAACTTATGCTGTTTTGTTCAAGAATAGAACTCTACACCTCCCAGGTTCCAGTGATTAATTGGAGCTAAGATTCTCATGGGCTTTCCTGCCCTGGTTGGCTTTGAATCATGATCCTCAGATTTCAGCCAATTGATACATGATGGGCTTTGCATAAGTTTCATCTCCTATTAACTACCAACAATTAAAACAAAAACCAAAAACTAGAGTTGAACTGTGACCCAAGATGCAAACTGGGCAATCACTTTCTAGTACAGCACCCACTTTCTAGTTCAAGCACCAAGACAAAACCATTATAACCACAGGCTATACTTTGGCTCATGTGATAAGCCACTAGTCGAAGAAAAAGCTCTGGCATTGTATCCAGGCCCTGATTTGTAGCCCCAGGACTAGAACATACTCAAAAATAAAAAGCAAGGAAATTTTTAAAAAGTGGAAAAAACATATTAATATTTTTAAATGACCAATGGGTTTGTGGTTCATGTGTATAATTGGAGCACCTCAGGAAGCTGAAATCTGAGGATAATGGTTTGAAGCCAGACTGCCCAGAAAAGTACATTAGAAACTTATGTCCAATAAACAAAAAAAGCTACAAGTGGAGCTGTGGTTGAAGTTGTAAAACATGATACTTGAGTCAAAAAGCTAGGAAACAGAAGGGCATTGCTGGCTCTATCCTGTAATCTTAGCTACTCAGGAGGCTGAGATATGAAGATCATGGTTCAAAGCCAGCCTGGTCAGGAAAGTTCATGAGACTCTTAGCTCCAATTAACCACCAGCCATAAAACCTGAAGTTGCTCTGTGGGTGAACTGGTATAGCATTTGCCTTAAGCTGAAGTGTACAAAGACAGCACCCATGCCGAGAGTTCAACCCCTACCCCCCTTCAAAACTACTAAGAAACAGCAATGTGTCCCAAAGATCAGGTCTACTGGACAAAATAAAATTATTGAATTTGAAAGCAAGAAATAGCTGGTTAAAAATATTAAAATAAGCCAGGCACCAGTGGCTCATGCCTGTAATCCTAGCTACTCAGGAGGCTGAGGTCTGAGCATCACAGTTCCAAGCCAGCCTGGGCAGGAAAGTCTGTGAGACTCTTATCTCTAATAAACCACCAGAAAACTGAAAGTGGTTCTATGGCTCAAGCTGTAGAGTTCTTGCCTTGAGGGGAAGAGCACGAGGACAGCACCTAAGCCCAGAGTTTAAGCCCCATGAAAAACAACAACAAAAAATTAAAATAAGTCAGCAGTTGTTTGCTCATGCCTGTGAGTCCCAACTACCCAGGAGGCTGAAATCTAAGGGCTGCAGTTCAAAGCCAGCCCAAGCAAGAAAGTCCATGAGACTTGTTTGTGTAATTACCAGTACTATGGCTTGAACTTTCCCTGTTTTACTCAAGGCTAAAGTTCAGACTGACTGGCTTCAAACCAAGATCCTCAGGTTTCAGCCTCCTTAGTTGTGCTGGGCTTTACCTGATAATTTTCAAAAGAATGAAGCTGGAAGTTGAGCTGTGGCTCAATTGGCAGTCCCTACATGCAGAAAAAAACATAAAAACTGTGAAAAATAAATAGTTGCAATATAGAAAAAATCAAAAACAATGTTTAATATGATACAAAGGAAAACTATGTTTCTTTTTAAATGTAGCAAACAAGAACATAGTACAAAGCTTCAAAATGACATACTAAGAGTAAGGTAAAATGGAAATTTTTTTTAAATTCATGTAAATATTAAATACAAGCTGACATGACCAAAATATAATGTGATCAGAAACTTATCTCTCACTTGTAATTGCTTACAAATAATTGTCCCTCCAGTTTCAGCAGCTACAGTGGGGATTTAGACATGACCTCTCTATGCAGACTAGACTGTGTAAGGGTCTTCTTGTTTTAGCCTCTTGAATTAGAACTGCAGGCATTGCGATCATTTTAATATAGGAGGTTTCCTTTAAAACTCAGAAATAATGTTCAAATAATGGATTATCTGTAAAGCATGACTAAACATCAGAGAGCCACCAGAGATCCTCTGAGGAATACAATCAAAAGTAGAAAAGCATCTACCACTCAAGGTAGGAAACAGAAGGAAGATTTAGCATTTTGGATGTGCTGGGGGTTGAACGCTTGGCCTCATGCTTGCTAGGCAAGTATAAAATTCAGTGACATTAATTATATCCACACTGCTTTGTAACCATTACCTCTTTTGTGAACTATGTTTTCAATGCTGATGCAATCCACACAATCATTGAGTAACAATCACCCCAATGACCTGTCCCAGAAATTTTAATCTTCCATTTTCTCTTATGAAATGGTTTAGCCAATATGTTTCACATAAATAGTTGATTCTTTTTTGTGTCCATCCGTGACAGACATATATTAATTGCAGCCTTTTTGTGGATAAGTCATAATCCATTTATGCATACCTCATATTTTATAAACCTGTTCATCTGATAGACACTCCAGGTATTTCCAACTTCTATTGTGAAATTTGCTGTTATCATTGGCATATGAGCTATTAGTTTTTTCTCTTCAGTTGTTTTGGTTATGCAATGAGCAAGGGAATTGCTCGGTAATGAGGTAATGCTCTGTTATGTTAGAAGACTGTGTCAAATTCTACCATAATTGATATATCACTTTTCATCAGCACAAAAATGTACAAAAGGTCAATAAAATATACAAGAATATTTCAAATCTTCCACAGCTGTGCCCTAAAGTATCATTTATTTTACTTTTTACTTGTTTTTATTTAGGCCATTCAGGCCAGGAACTATGTAGCATTGTCTAGAGCTGACACAGTGTGCCACTGACACACCCTCCAAAAACATGTAATCTGGTAGTCATTTTTATTCTACAGATAAATTTTAATGATTATATGCATTTTTATTCTTTTAAAATAAGGTTTTGAATTTTAAAATGACATATAGTGTAACACCTCTGTGCATTTTCTATTTATTTATTTATTTATTTTGGTCGGTCGTGGGGCTTGAATTCTGGACTTGGGTGCTGTCCCTGCACTCTTCATCTCAAGGCGAGCGCTCTCCTGCTTGAGCCACAGCCACTTCCGGTTTTCTGAGTGGTTTATTGGAGATAGGAGTCTCACGGACTTTCCTGCTGGGCTGGCTATGAACCGTGATCCTCAGAGCACAGCCTCCTGAGTAGCTAAGATTACAGGCATGAGCCACCTGTTCCTGGCCACCTTCTTTTTAATAAGAAAAATTATATTTACAAATCATATACAAAGACAAAAAAGGCTTCTGATCAGGAAAACACATTACAATCACAGTCTAATTCTGACCCAAGAAAATAAACACAATACAAAAAATAATACTTTAAGAGCTCATCTAAAGTAAAATGAAGAGCAATGGCTGGGGACAGGAGTCAAGGGGTAGAGTACTTGCTTGCCCAGCACCAGCCTCTTAATCAAAACCACAGTACTGCCAAGGGATAAAATAAAGTATTAAAACTTAAGGAAACATGCAGATAATAGTATGATGGATAACATAGAGGTACACACCTGTAATCCCAACATTTGGGAGACTAGGCAATAGAATTATGAAGTTAAGATCAGACTTGGCTACATGAGACTGCATCTTAAAGAATAACATAGAATAAAAAAAACTATATTTGTAATAACTAGGGTGTAGCTCAAGTGTAAGTCAAGTAGTTTTGTACGTGCAAAGAACTGATACAATGCCCAAGAATTACATGCTTTGATAACTACAACGTTCAGTTTTCACTGCAAGATGCCCCTTGGCTGGAATCTCTCCTGAGGAAACCTACGGCAGTTGATTCACCTGTCTTCTTGGCTGGACTAAGGGTGTTGCTGGGCAAACAGTGTTTTGATCTTAATTCTAGGATCCCACTTACAACTTTTTTTTAGTAGACTACCTAGAAATATCTCCCATCTCAGTAAGAGGGCCTTCTGGCTTTCAAGTGAAGTTATCTTTGATATCAATTAGGGCTCTCCTCCCCTTTGTCTGGAACTGCTCTGGTCCTGAGTGACATTGAGCAGCTTGTTCTGAGAAGAGTGGTAACTATTTTGCTAGTCACCTCTATCAACTGCCATCTGCTCCTCAAATTAGTCTTTAGTATGAGCCTGCTCGAGGGTAGAACCAGCCTGGGCTGGATTTGAACCATGATCCTCATATCTCAGCCACCTGAATAGCTAGGATTAAAGATGTGAGCCACTTACACCCAGCCATCATTTCTTTCTTCCAGGAAAATTTAGGGGGGTGGAAAAGCACAGCAGCACATACATTCAATAGCAAATGCCCCAGGGTGAACTAGATGCTCAGAACAAACCACTGACCTTCATATTGCCTTCGGTATCCAACAGGATGTTGTTGGACTTAAGGTCTCAGTGTGTGATTCTGTTCTGGTGTGGGTAGTGAACAGCACTTACAATTTGTGTGAAA